>NC_052143.2:24502996-24806508 GCF_016086655.4 Lepeophtheirus salmonis
TATTCATGTGAACCAATAAACAAGTATTTAAGCCAAATATTCACTTGGAGATGTAGTGCTTCTACACATTCCAGAAACTTCATCAATTTTGAGCACTCAGAAGAAATACTCTCTGGGATGTACCAAAAAAAAAAAAAAATGAAATCTCTAGTACATATCACATCTTTTAGCCAAATAAAAAGTTTGCTTAATAAAAAACAAAAGTATGTAATCTCAAATGAGATTTGAGTCCCTCGTTAATTGGAACAGTAGATAATACATATATTTGGTGATCCGTAATAGTAATTGTATCTTTGAAATATATTCCATAAACTTTAAACTTTGACTTTGCTCAAAGAATTCAAAATTCCTTTACAAATTGTTTACCCCCTCAAGCAAACTAATAAAATTTAAAAAAACTAATTGTATTACTATGAATAATTAAATGTTGTTAGTTTTGCTTCATACTAATTATAATAATAATAATACTATTTAATAAATACTCAAAATATGTTGAAAAATAAATTCAATGGCTGTAGTTAATTGGACAAAATAAAAATAAAGGCCAATTTGTTTTTTCCCTAATTAGATACTCAAAAGAAAAAAGAGCCAAATAACCACTCAGCCACTCAATTAAACAATGTGATACTGTTATAGAATATTAATGTAGTATTCATTCATATGATGATGCTCCATGGAGATTGAGGAAAATGAACGATCCATGTATTTTTTCCATATATATGTTGTGTACAAGTTGTTACTTGCAGCAGCAAATTGTACAAGTTGTAATTTTACATCTCACTACGTTTTGTTTAATTAAAACATCAGTCATTTAATTACCAGATATTAATTGACGTTATCATTTCCTTGATGATCTATTAAGAATTCAAATTAATTATGTATTTATGATAAGTAATATAACCCTGCTATATGTGAACTTTACAATATGCAAAATAAAACATTTCAGTTTGTAATTTTCAACAAATATGTCAAAAATATTTACAACCCAATGCATTACCCTTATAATAAACACTCTAAATTATTCATCTCATTTTTTAATTGCAACTTGTAATATTTGACTAGTAAGTTGTATCTTGTACACGGATATGTATATGAATCAGAGCTACTTTAGAAACATTTCCATGAGGTCCAATTTATTATATAGCCTTATTTACAGAAGTCTATAAAGTATGTCCTAAAAAGTGGGAGTGGCTTTTTCTTGTAAGTAATTTAAACAAGCTTTCTTATTTTCCAAAGCTACTTTATTATTATTTAATTATTGAGAAGGGAACAACTATGTTTAAGGTAATAACTAGAGCGTGCGTTTATAAAAGACGGATATTTCTCGGGAGTTATAAGCGTAAATCCTTCCTGGATTTGGAGTAGAATTCAGGATAGAAATTGGAGCAATTCCAGCTTATATGTCCTTACTATCTGAAAATAAGATTTGTGTTTATTTCCTTCCTTTCACAGTTACCTGCAGCTGATTTAATACAGGTTTATGACAGGTAAGCAGATTTCCTCCCAGGCATTCTTCAAATTATCAGTATTTGTACGTTAATTTTTGATAACTGTTATTTTTCCATAAAAGTAGAATAGAAAACTTTTGAGAAACTTTATTATTCAAGGCTTTAATTGAGTAAAACTTTAAAATGGAATGATTGGCTCTGGATCCAAAGCATGGAAGTGTTAAGAAAGGGGGAAAATATGACAAAGTACCTAATATAATAATTTAAGTTTTAGAGACTAATTTCTTAATTACCTGAGATAGTTGCTTACAAACGACCTATCGTAATTGTAAAGTGGACTCTTTTATTATCATTACATAATTTGTTTAGTTGAACTTTTTTATATAAGGACCAAGATGTAACCAGGTTTTCTTTTAATATGGGTTCATTGCAATACAACCAATTTTTCTGGGGTTTCGATTTCTTTAATATCGAAGGAAAATAATTGCTCACTCTTTGTTACAGCATATTACCTGGATTTTTACGATGGATAACTTCAAGTAAAACTCTCCACTACATCGGCCTTCACCACTGTTATTGTACAATGTGGGGATTATATAAGGCGACAAAATTATTTTTATACTATTTAAAAAAAAATCAATTAAAAAGAAAAATATTAAGGAGTTAATATTTCCTAATATACTCTATAAGTCAATAACTATTCTCTGACTCGCTGAGAACGCAATTGAAGAAGAAGTCCTGGCTTAATAAGTTATTTCATAGGATCTATTTACCTTCTATCAAGCGACCTAAATCTTTTGTGAGAAGAGGACTGACTATCTCTTTTCCAAAAATACTACCCAAAATCTATCAAAAAAACTCTAATTATCATTTTAAGACATCCAGAGACTGAGTGGCGAGCTACTAATTCCTAATACCCGGTCTACAATTGGGTTATGCTGGGAACAGATTTTATAAATGCTCATTTGGGAGAATTATCTCCACCTTTAGTGGCAGCACATGTGAATATTTGGAAAGGAACACCGTCATTTTCATCCACCTCTACCATTAATTTGGTGTAAAAAAACGGTTTTACTTTAAAAATCTCTTTGAACCAAACAGTTAGAATGGTTAGCCTTATCCAGGGGTAGTACCTCCTTTCACAATTTGAGCAACCCCTCAATGTTCAACTATGGTCTTTTTTAAAATCCACTGAAGAGAGCCGCAGACAATCACATTATGTCCATTCCAAGGGATTTTGAATATCTCTTGCATTAAATTATAAGGTATAAGTTGAAAAAATATGCGAAAAGTTCTAAAAAATATTGGATCTGCCCATATTGTGGAAGAAGAATATCATAGGTTCAATTTCTAAAGTCAAAGATGGAAAGCGATTTACTGTGCAATTTCAAACATCTTCAGGATGTACATTCCTCAATGCTCTTGCAAGAACTGTATTTTTTAAAAAAAATAGTTTGTCATGCTTTTGCATATGAATTAAACTATTTTTAATCCATCACTACGTACTCACATTAAAGTCAAAAAGGGCTTAAAATGACCATATTTTTTGTAAAAAATTAAAATTTCGTGTTTTTAATTGGAAATTCGTCTTCTAGCGGGAGTACCTTGGTCTTCAATATGTCCAAGTTATCGATCAAGGCGTCCTACGTCTTCCAGTAGAATAGGGCACACGGTTGCCATGATGTTTAAGGTCGTTAGGATGAGTTTGGCCCGTTCCAAACATGCATCTTGTTGCTGTTGAGTCATTGGAGCCACTGACTTCTTTTTGGCAAATTTGGCCATGAACAGGGTGGGCTTGTCCACAAACGCCTTCTTAGCCATTTCTGGGGTCAGTTTGGCCGGCCTTCCAGTACTGGACTTGATTTTAAGGGGTTCCCCTCTTTCATGAGCTTTCTGATCCTGTCGACGGTATCTCTCTCGATCCCAACAATCTTGACGATTTCAGGTACCCTGTGGCAGGCACAAATCAAAGTAGCAATCTGATTTCTTTTTGCTTAAATTTATCCTTTAAGTAAAGAGGCGATAGAGGCGATTGCAATACATTAGTAAGCTTAAAAAGTCAGCTGTCGCTTGAAACAACTGTAATTTACAAATTACAATCACTATACCTCGAAAAATTAATCTATTGTTGTGGTGTATCCCTTTCTTGCGACCCGGTATGGTATTGTATTTATTTATGTTTCTATCCTTCTTGTTTTAGTCGTACGAAGCTATTTTTGTTTTAGTTCTTATTTTAATAATTTTTATTTATTTGCTTTCAACCAAATCCTTTTACTTATTTGATTGACGACTTTTATGAAATGTGATAAACTCGGAATTTTTGTTATCTTTTGACTCACCTAGCTAATTAATTGTTGTATTGACTTTTGTTTTGGGATTTAATTGTGAACTAAAATGTTTATTTATATATGTAACTTCTCTAAACGAATAAAGTCTTTTTGTGGAAAAAACAAAACAAATTTTATTAAATTTCGCAACCCTGTTGAAATATTAATTTAAAAAGACAAAATAAAAAATGATTATATTTTGATTATTAGACATTAAAAAAGTACCTAAACAAATAATAGTTACATATTCGTGATTAACACACCAAATAAAAATTGAATCTAACACTTTTTTTATTGATTTATTTTACATAAACATACAGGACATGATTTTTAAAGTATTTTTTTTTTTTAAATTGCGTAATTAATAAAGTTTAAAAATGAAAATACTCTTGTAAATATTACTATTTTTGTAAAGTAGATTTCAGAGACGGTATTGTTAATTTACTTGTAAGATGAGGGAAGGTGTTTGCTGAAACGAAAATAACTTTATTATTATTATTATCGCTAAATAATAATAGAAAGTAATAGTCGTTATCGGGGTATAATTGAAACAAAGTATAATATGACAGAAACAGTTGTATCATTTGATCCTCCTTGATCTCTTATCATTTCCAACCATTTCAACATTTAAGGTTCAGGTTCTGTTCTTTACGGACAGCAAATTAGAAAAAGACAATATTCCTCCTTTTTGCTTTTCTTTATATGCATACGAGATGTGTTGTGTTGGTCCTTATTTAGGCCTGAAGACTGCAGTCCCGTCCAGTTCAGTCCTTAATATCAGTCCTAAAACTTATAAAGTTCAGTACTTGATGAAGTCACTCAACTTAAAAAATATATTAATATATAGTTACGTCCTAAATGTTCAATTTTTATTTGAATGACTAGACTTCTCAATACATATTTTTCTAAAAGCTTAGAGCGACTTGTTTCAATCATATCTACATTTTATAAAGTAATAATATTAAAACGCTTTTTAATGTAACTTGGATGCCTCTTTTTAAAATTATTTATAAAATAATTAATGTTAATTAATTTTTGCGTGCATGAACTTATATTTTAGGGGTACGAAGGTACTTTAACCTTAAACTATTTCTCCTTAAATCCATTTTCCTTCAAGGATATTTCGCCTTAATATATAAATAAATTAGATCTATGCGTAGTTTTTGTTTATTTTTGACTCAAATGGATGTTCCGAATTTTTAATCAAAATATGTATTACTTATTAATATACAAAACATTAAATGAGCAGAATCATCAATAATTTATCTTGTGAAAGGTAAAGTTGGAAAGATATTGGAGAAGGGATTAGCACTTCTTCCATTCGAATCATTTTTCCGTCCAAAAACAGAAATTTAATTTTTTAAGGTAATAAAGATTACATTTTTAGATGTAAAAAAAAAATCAAAGTGAGCATTAGTTTTATAAAAAAATAATAATAACAACGAATAAAGCTCATTTATTTATTTAAGCGGAATATCCTTAATACATACGAGTAGATTCATAATTATGAAGGTAACTTAAGAGTCTAGAAGGTCGCCAATCAGCGTTTATCTCGTCAACAATGACCGAATGAAATGTATTCCTCAACGATTATTTTTGCAAGACAAAACAAAACATTTTTTTTTACGTTTCATTTACTAAAATAAAGACGAGACTAAATGTGACGAAGATGGGATGAAGTGTAATAAAATGTAATGTGTAGAAACAAGAAGACATAATCACCGGACCTGATAGACTCTACAACCTACCAAATACACAAAATCCAATTTACTTTGTCCTATGTATTACTAATGTGTGTGTGTGTGAGTACCCAAGAGGAAGGGAGGGGGGAGTAAAGTCAATATTTATTCAAGGGTTCTGCTTTTATTTTATTGCACTAAAGTTGAATCCTTCAGCAGTAACTACTAACTACGTATTAAATATCCTCATAAATTGAAAATGAATGATGATTTAAATAAATAAAGAAAGATGATGTTTGTCAAAGGGAAATATATTTTTATAATCTTATATATTTATGTATATACACTATTTAAGCCATAAACTTCTTTTTTGCCCTCTTGTACATATCAGAAGTTCAAAAGGAGTTTGAGTTAGAACTAAGTAGCACGGATGAAAGTCTATTTGCCTTTTCTAAATAAGAAAAAGGTGTCAAAGAATAAAATACATACTTTGTATCTAATTTACATACCCTGAAGTCAATAAATGCCTTTTCCTTCTATAAATTCACTACTACCATCATGACTAAGCATTCTACAGCTATTGAATCGTGTAATAATAGCAATAAGCAGAAATATGCTCTTACCTGTTCCCTTCCCCCAAATGTAATGATTCTTTGAATGCCACTCTGCGTTTTCCTGTTCACAATCCGGATGTGTAAATTTAAAATGATTACGTTTTTACATATTATAAAAAGGGGAGTTTCAAATATAACTTTTGTGACTCCGTCAAAAGTTGAGTTGGATTCCAAATTCGTGGTATTTATTCTTAAATGGATGGCTCTAGAAGACGAGTTGAACGACGACGGAGAACTGCATACAATAAAAAACACTCACATAACAAAAATAGAAGAAAAAAAATAGTAGTTTTTTTTCAGAGAAGGAAAAGAAAGAAAGGAGCAAGAAAAACAGTGGAGAAGGGGGGAGGGGGGGGGGGTTGTCCACCGGAACGGAGGGAAAAGAAATGATATATAAAAATCAAATGTCCCTACACATCTATAACTCAAAGGTGAGGTAACTCCAGGTGTACATAATCTTCAAAAGGAATAGACATCCAATGAAACATATTTTTTGTCTACTGTTAATAATTTAGTTATTTGATATATATACTTATGTAGGGCTTTATACAATATAAGGATGTATGTTGTTACTATACAAGGGTTGAATTCTTTAAACTGAAAGCTCAGTTTACAAAATAGAGCCCCATTAAGTGTAACGTAATTTCCTATTTCTAATATTTTTGGTTGGTTGATAAGATATTTTAAGTGTTTAACGTATGTCTGTACATTGCCCATTTCTTATGAATTAAATTGAAAAAAAGTAGGTAGCTGTTTAAAAGAAATCAACGATAACAGGATGAAAAGTATTTTAGATAAAATGTTATGTATATATATAATGGAAAAAAAAGAAACCTTTCTGCATGTTCAAAAAATAATTATAATAAATATGTATTTTTTTTTTATGCCAAAGAAAGGTGTACATTTTACATTGGGTAAGATTACATAGGTATATACTTATGTAGGCCTTTATACAATATAAGGATGTAAGAGTGTATGTCGTTACTATACAAGGGTTGAATTGTTTAAATTGAAAGCTCAGTTTACAAAATAGAGTCCCATTAAGTGTAATGCCATTTCCTATTTCTAATATTGTTGGTTGGTTGATAAGATATTTTAAGTGTTTAATTTTTTATCGGTATTAAGTTAACCATAAAAAATCGATCTAAAAAAATATATATTTGTATTGAGTCAAACTCTAATTTAATGTCACAGACAAAGTCTTGAACTAATTTCCATTAACTATTTTTATTTTTTTAAATATTTTCATTTCTATGGAACAAATAAGCATAAAAATTATGAATTGCTATACAAAATTAAACTATGAAAATCGTTTTTGATTTTCATTGAATCTTTTTGTAAAAGTTTTATTTAAGTTTTACTCTAAGTTTAAATTTAGAAAAATGAGACATAAGCCACCCTAATTTTCATCATTAAAATTCCAGTACCGTGTCAAAAATAGTATAAAAGATTTGGAAGTTTGCAATTAGCTTTTTTTTATACCTTTCATCTGAATCGGCAAAAAAGTAAGTAAAAAATAGAACACTCTAATAAATGTGAAACATCAACACAAAAGCAAGCCATAATTATCCTTTCTTAAATTGATCGATTATATTTGAAACGTCCTATTGGGGTCAAATTATGTTTTATAAATCAAATAAAAAATATACTCCATAGTTAACATTCTTGGGTATCTCAACTCAATTCGGAAATGTTAACACAAGCCCTATAATTGACCAAATAGATCCTTTCAATATTGGACTATATCCATGTATATTATAGTCAAACTGTGTAACTATGCCTTTCATGAAATCCCTGAATATGATAGTCATTTCAAAAAATGACTGTTTCACTAACGCACTTTACGAAATGATTTAAATTTTCTGGGATTATAAGGAGTCCTTGTTTTTTAGTCATTTTATAAAATCCTTGAAAATTTGAGTAATTTTGAGAAACATTTATATGAAAAAGTCCTTTCACAAAATGACCAATATTTTTGAGGATTTCATGGAATGCCTAGTTTCACAGCTTGACCGAAACATACATGGATATAGCCTAATATTGCCAGAATGTATTTCGGTATGATGTAAAAAAATAAATATCCTTTCGTTGGCCTTTGCTCATGGTTGTACTACTATATACAATGTAAATAGTGTAAGTGTCAGGTTTAAAATAACATTTAAAACTGTTTAATAAGATTTAAAGGTAAACGACGAAGATATAGTTTATTTGAAATAATATTTTGATGGTCAAAGGGAGGACGCTCAATATGTTCGTTCTACGTATGTAGAGACTTTTTTATATCAAACGTTGTATCTTTCATGTTGATATTTCTGTTAGAAAGATGGAATAGATTATATAATATAGATATTTATATATATAGGTTTACCCGGCTTATCAAGGCTTAGTTCATTATAGCGAGTTCGACAATAGCTTGTTCCAAAATAGCTAATTTGGGTAAGTATGGGGACCCAGAGTTATCGTTTTGACTTTGATGAAGTTGCTGGTCAAATTTGTAGTTTGGGGGTTGTTGCTATACCCCACATTAACGGAGACTATACCTTACAATATTAAAAATCTTACTCTTGACAAATTAAATGAAGTAGCTACGAAGGTAGTAAGAAGAAAGATTTTGATTTAGTATAAGGATGATGAGTTTAGAATAAATTGAGGGGCGCGCCGAACCGAACAAGTACACGAAAAATAAATACAAAGAAAACATTATACAAAAGAAAATGGGAGCGAAAATAATAAGATCATTAATCAATACAGGTCAAGCATGCTAGCTAGGAGCAGCAATAGGAGTCTTACATTATCAATATGGTAGACCCCCTTCTTGATCCAACATGGGGGCCTGTGGACCTCGAAAGCATTTAAGAGCTTAGCAAAGACTCAAACATAATATTTGAATGATACAATTGTGCCATTGAGTGTGTATTTCAAGTTGATCAGGCCCTCAGAGTCATCATAATCTAATCTTGTAACTATAGCCTTTTTTGAGAGTCTGAAGCCCACTTAATTGATCCACTGGTTGAATTTGTCTTTGGTCTTTGATTTTATTAAGAATATTCAGGTATCGTTAGTACTCACTCAATTCTAAAGGTGTGTTATCTCATCTCGCTTGTGTGTGTACACGTCCCAGTGTAGATATAGGAATAAATATATATGTATATATGAATAAATGATATTTTTGGGATAGCAACTCTTCTCCCAGTATCATATGTACTAGGTGCGGCGAAAAAATCTTTATACTTCGATTTGCTACATAAATCTATGTATTTGTGAATGCAGTAAAATTGTTCCGTTCAAATACAAAAATAAAACTTCTTAAGTGTCTTAGAAGCGGAGAAAATGCCATCTGAACGTGACCAACGAATTTCGGCTTGTGCACTTTTTGACGCTGGCAAGAAACCCAAGGAGATTTCCATGTTACCATGGGTCCAGGCCAACGAATGCGGTATATGAAGTTGTTCTTGGCAGAGTTGAGAAAATAAGTCCTACGAATAACGGGACAAAGTTGTGAGCATTCACCAGACGTGGATATTCTTAATGCCTTCAGAGACGAAATAAAAGTTCTGCCAGTGGATCAAAAAAGGCTTCAGCCACTCAAAAAGGATATGATTACAAGATCCTCTTATTGGAGTCTGATCAACATGAAATATGCACTAAATGGCACAATCGTCAACTTCAAATATACTATTTGTGTCTTTTACAAACTCTTAAATGGTGAATAAAAAGTTTTTCCATGTTTCATTTACAATATTAATGAAGCTTGGTGAATAAAGGGTCAGTTTAAAATATTTGTTTTTTTATAAGAACGGGTATATTCCATACTTTGATCCTCGGCGCAATATCTATCACAGCCAAGATTGAATATATATACGAGGTTTTTTTTTGCAAGAATCTAAGATTTTGATGCATAATTTATTATTAAAAAATTGAGAGTATTAATTTTTTGTTTAAGGGAATTCTACTGGTTTAATTTTAACATAATAAGTTATAGTCTCAAAACATAGGGTCTTTAGGCGAAGATAAGTTCTAAAATTTTTCAAAAGTTACCCAATTCTTATGGTTACATTTAAAAAATAAAATTACTCAGAGAATGTTGTTTATATCTACATTAAAATATTCATTATTAAACATGTATAAAATTATTAATCCTTGTTCTTAACATTATGGCAAAATACTTCACTACTAACTTGAAGCCAGTACACACAACGTCTTCCGATTTTTTAAAACTCCGCGACTGCTATCAGGGAGTCCTTGCTGAGCCGAAAAACATTTCTCCTTTCCCCTCGACCAATCCTTACATTTTGAAGTCAAATGGGCTAAGATCAGGTGAAGAAATAGGTCAAAAGTATTCAAAAATTTCTTTGCACAATGTTGGAACTTCATTAGTAGTTTATACTGTAGTAAATAACTCTACTAATATTTTTAACTTGGAGAACGACATCTATAAACATAATGACGTTACAATGTTATATGTTTGTAAGATCGGAAAGTCATCAACACATTGTAATGAGTATATCAATATGTAATGCATCCAAATTAATGTATTTTTATAAAGTTGATCAGGGTTTGACTTCATGAATTAGTTATTAAATGCTGATGTTTTCAATATATTTAGCTCTCATGAGTATATATATGATTACCTTTATTATATAGATTCTCATATGTTGCCCCAAAAGTCCGCGGTCTGGCCGAAATCTGATACCTCGTAGCCCAAAGCCCGATATTTTATTGCTTGATCCACCTCTAGTCAGGGACATATTATTTTTTTTTTGGTTAGATTAAGGCCAATGCAACAAACAAAAAACAATAATTGGATCATATCTTTATTGCCCCTTTTTTCTATCTTTAAAGTACAATTACTGTCCATAAAATGGGTGTAAGGATCCCCTTTTTTGCATATAGTGATTGAAATAAATGTAAAAAATACCATAGTACAGAAAAAAATATATCCAAACACGGGAAATTCTTATGTATGAAGGTATTTATTTTTGTAAATACTTATATATTTTAGAAAGTCAATGCAAACTTAAACTTGACACTGTTGTATAATATTTTACTTATTGAATAATATTAAAGATTGCAAAAGGATTGCATAAGAGAAACAGCATCTACCGACAAAACATATATATTTAGTTGTGTTCCTTGATACAAAACTTATGATGACAATTCCAAAATTATTTAAATTAATAAAGCAAAGTTTGTGTGACGGTCTGTTTGTTGACACTTCAGTTTTAAGTGTATGGATAATATCACAGAACTGCAAGACTACTTTATTTTATTTGTCTGAAATAATAACAAGTTATAAGACCATATTTATCAACTATTATAGGACCCATTTACCTGGTACCTGTAACAATCCTAATTCGTAAAAACATCAACAAGAATGAATTGTATTTTACAAAATATTGCAAAGGAAATAAGAATGTAGCAACAAGCGTGTGAGACGCTCAGCGAGTCATTTCAAAAATAAAACAATAGCTTATAATATAATTCTAAGCAATACCTGGTACTCACTCTAGTTTATTAGGAGTGAATCTATTTAAATCATGAAAAAGTTTTGAAATTATATCAATTGTAGTTTTTCTCATAGAAAAATTGTGATCCCTCAAGGAAAAGTGGGTTTAAAATACTATGTAAGGAGAGGTGTTGCGTCGTAAAACTTTAACTGGTTTCACCAAAAATATTAAAGGTAAAGTAGGGACCTCTCAATATTTACAAAATTGAGGTAAAAATTCATTAAAATAAAAGAATAAAGTTAAATAATATAGGTGTTTGCGTTATACAATATTGGTATTTATGAATGAGTTCTTTTATGTCATTTCTTTAAATGCTTTCTTTCATCCACTTCTAGCCCTTTTTAAGCTTTTTCATGAATGTTTTTGCTACGCAATACATTTTCAATTTAAATTTCAGTGATTAGTTTGTCTCTTTCACATAAATAAACTGTCTTTGAAGGAGATTTTTAGGTATTTAGATAGGGAACTGAAGGCACGAAGGAAATACTCTAGACGGGAAGTACAACTCATATTAAAAAATAAAAAAACTTTAATATTTTTGACGGATCTAAACTTAGCTAGTAAAAAAAAAATCGCTTTATAACATAATAGTTTTCCTGAATAATGAAACCTTCCAACCAAAGCAGACAAGAGTACGCGAAGAGGGAGAGGATTTGTCTTAGACAAAGCAATTTTTTAAGGTCTTATTTTTCTAGACACATAATTACTCCACATTTTGTGTTCATGATATTAATTAATGTGGGGACATCGGTAAATCAATAAACTATTTTCTAAAAAGAATATAAATGAGCTTTTCTGTAACGTAGCAGAAGTTATGTTGTAGACAAAGCTGATTTTTCGAGGACAAGACTGAACTTTTGATATGACCTCTTGTTTACCGTTTCTTGGAATTGTAAAATTGGTTTAATAAGCCCTTCTCACTCTAGCTTTCAGTGTCGAATAATCCAATAAGTACCTCCTTGATGATTGCATGTTATTCCCCACTTATACTTCAAACTCTTTGACAATACGTTCATTAATTCTCGTACTTACTAGGCTTTCTCATTTCCTGGGAAACAAATGTATGAACATTCGGATCCCGTTAGTAAATAATAAATAATTTGAAAATTTAGCATTTCTTTTTATATTTAAGAAGAAATAATAAATTTTGAGACTATTCAATCAATAAATTATCAAATTTCATGTTCTTTATTTTTATCAGTATCACCATTACTGTGCGGGCTATTTATTAGAGACTTTTGGTATTTGTTAACCAACCCACGATCTTTTTTTTTTTTTTTTTTTTTTTTTTTTTTGAATAAAAGTGATAGGATTGGGAAGGAAAACTAAACGCATAGTTCGGTACGGACCGCGGTACACCCTTCACGATACACGATTCGGAACAGTATCTTGTAAAAAATATTATTTTTAATGGAATTACTTTTGTTTTTCAAGTTGTTTTTTTTTTCGATATTTTATACTTTTATAATTTCTTTTCAGTACAAATAACTTAACTTCTCTAAAAAAACATAGCTTAATATATACATGTATATACTATTATTCATGAATATTTATTTATTTATTTTTTGCAAAAAAATGAGCTTGTCTCTACATTTTCCGGTAATAAACAAGACCGATTAGCAGTCACACTTTCACCAGCTGTCAAAAGAATATTTATTTTTTTATTAATACTGATGTACTGAGGTATTGACAAGCTAACTTCGAAACATTTGTAAATTTATTTAAATTATCGCTTCACCAATGCACGTAGTTTTCGTCAACTATGATGTATTTGATCAATTTAAGTAATTAAATCTTCTTTTTTGTATAAGCAAATACATAATACATGGAGTAAAATCTTACCTCATTATCGATAATAATTTGGAGAAAAATATATAAACTCCACATAAATAAAAAATGATTTAAAAAAGGAAAGAAACCTCGAGTAAGTAAGTGAATACAGTTTATCATTTAAAATAATATTACTTTGATAAGTTGAATTTTTTTTATATCTTCTTCGAATGTGAAGTAGTTCTTTGATAAGTGGACGATTGTCATATTATATAAATAAAACAATCATATCAAATGCCAAAAAAAACATTTATTAAAATGCTGGAAGAAATGCATATTGTGCATATAAGCAGAGTCATACTCATTTAATACGTCTTTGCTAGGGGAGAAGGGAAATTTTTTAAAGGGGAAAATTTTTCAATTGAAAGAATCGCAAAAGATAAACAAGAAATCATTATTTTCCTTTGTTTTATCATTTCTTTCAATTGTCTGCCCATCCAAATTATATATATGTTCAAAAACTATTCAGTTCACCAAACAAAAAAATAAAAACACAGTTTCTATCTATTTTTCTTTTGAAATGGGTGTTGTGGCTAGTTATATATACAACAATATAATAGTGTGAATTGTACGTTCATATTATCATCTACTATTATTAAATATAAAGGCTTTCATTTAAATTACATACAAAAATGGCCCAAAATACTCTAAAACAAATAATCCCATATAATTTTATATCATATCAATAATATGCAAAAAAAAAAAAA
Organism: Lepeophtheirus salmonis; assembly: GCF_016086655.4. Lineage (NCBI taxonomy): Eukaryota > Metazoa > Arthropoda > Copepoda > Siphonostomatoida > Caligidae > Lepeophtheirus > Lepeophtheirus salmonis. Next base: position 24,517,109 of record NC_052143.2, read on the forward strand.
AGAAGTCAGACTGGTCCCTTTTTAAAGAAACTACTGCCTTGAGCCTTATAGTCAAGGAATAACTGTACGGCTTATCTCCATGTGAATGTTACCCCTTCACTAATTAAGGGAGCTTTCAGTACATCCAAATTGGATATGTCTCCTTGCCTACCCTGTCCTCCAAAATGAACCAGAATCTACAATCCATCGGTTTCAAATTCGGACTGGATGGAGACTAAAAGTTGTTGCTCCAAAAATTAGGGGAATGTGTCTCATACCACTTTTGTATCATATAAGATGTATGAGAATGAGTATAATCCTGTTGAAAGGTATACAACTCTTACTTGAGGTGGGAATTGGCACAAGAGTGGATACTTTTTTCGAAAATGGCACCCACGTACTCAATGCTGTTAATTTTGTCCCCCTAGGGCACAAAGATAAGGTGCACCTTATGTGGACGCCTGAACATATAGCATCACTTGACTTTGTGTTTTCCATTGAAAATATCCTACAGGGTAATCGGACCTTTTATTGACCAAAACTCGATCATTTGGCGAAGATGGATAGAGCCTCAATAGAAAAAAAATAAAAATAGCATCACTAACACAATGTTAGGAAATGCGCTAGACTTCAACAAATTCAGAAATTTCTTGGATCTTTTTACTTTCGCCCCCATCATATTTGAAAAATGACTAATAAATGTTTTGAGTAAACTTTGTTCACAGGTAATCAATAATTTTTGACAAAAATGTCTTACAATGAGATTTCTAAACTTCTACAAGTTATATAAATTTAATTTGAAGTTATTTTTTTAACGTATTTAGGGTCCACCCAGTAGGTAAAATGCAAAAATATGAACACTAAATTGTTATCTATAAGTAAAATAATCATTTATACAAATATAATTTTGATTGGTTCTCAAATTTAATGAATACAACACGTATACTTTAATATTAAAAATTGAAATACATTTTTACCTTTAAACCCTAAATCATTTTTTTTTTCATGAGCTAGGGTTTTATTTATTTAAACATCTAAAAATAGTTACATAAATAATTAAACCAAAATTTCTATTTAAATATACAACGTCAATAAACATTCAAGTTTGAAATTAATTTTCTTCTTTAGACCTCTAAAATGATAGAATATATATTTAAAAAAAAATCAACAACACATCAAACAGTGCATAAAATAATCGGAGAGCTTAAAAAGTTATTAATTGATGCTGTGAAGTCATTAAGGAACAATTAGAAAGACTAAAAGTGATACAAAAAAAGAAAAAAAAATAGGTACCGAGTGGTCCTTTAAAATCTGAACTCATTGAATTATAAGTTTGAACAAGATATAATTTTATTAGATAACTAAAGAATTTCAGCAAAATTAATACTATAAATAGATGTATACCTGAGCTCTTTTAATCATTAATGTAGCCACTGTTAGCTGTAATGATGGCTTCCAGGCGGTGGAGGAAGTCATGGTACCTGCTGCAGATGTTGTCCTCTATCATGGAGTCCCAGTGCTGGCTGACTGTGGCTTTGAGGGCCTCGGTTTTTGGATGACAGAAACTGCAGTCCTTCCCCTTTATATGTACTAAAAAGGTGTTGTCGAGGGGCAGTAGGGTAGCCAAAAGTGTCGAAACAGAGTTCAAAAGACTGATTCAATAAAGTTTTGTAACAGAAGAGATGGTTTCTTTCATTGCCGGTGTCAAAAGTGGTCTCTCCACACACACAAGGCTCTTTCCACGCACTTTTTTGATAGTTATCTGGACAGTCTGGTGTGAAAGCCTGAGATCTCTTGCATGGACCCTCATGGACTTGAGAGGATTGGTCTAGGCTGTTTTATTTAACTCCTCCGGGTCCAGTTTGGCCTTTCTGACAGAGCCCTTCTTTCCCTCCAACATTTAGTCTACTTGTACATAAGCTAAAAATCTCAAGTATGTTTTGTGACTAATTTTTCATACTTAGTGAAATAAATATGAATTAATTTCAATAACTCAATCTTAATTAATTATTGAATCAGTAAGTGTTCAGATATCATTGGACAACCCGGTAGAATAATTGTTTAGTCATATTGAAATCTCCTTAAATTGTCAGTTGTAATTCCTAATAATCGGCGCCAAGGCTATAGTATGTATTTCTAATCTAGGAAGATTGATGCATGCTACTTAACCAAATGACATGCATAATTCAAAATATTCCATGCAAGTGGGGGATTTTAAAGAAAAAGCTAGATAAAGTGGTGATATGATCATAAAAACATACTAATTTGAACATAACTCCATTTAAACTACCCCGATTCATCTGAAAGTTTGTATGCTATACATAAATTAGTTGCATGCTAATTTACATATTTAAGGTTAGATCCATAACATCAATCACTCTATTTTTTGCAATCAAATAGGCTAAAAATGTTTCTCAAGACAGTCTGAACAATTTTTCTTCCAAAAGATGTGATTGGTGAGTAAGGAACACTAAACACAAAATAAGCCTTTGCAAAGTTAGATTCATTTTATTTTAATGGTTATGAGTAATAAATACAAAGTGTAGAACAATAGACAGTGCTGAATAGTTACATAAGGCGTGTATAGCGTAATACAAACATTTGCCGACATACTTTGCACAATATCTCATCATTGATGCATCACGTAGAATCCATAATTATACAATCCTCTTACTGAGTATGATCCAGTACTTGGCCATAGGTTTTTAAAATGAGCTTTTTATCGAACAACTATAGTAATCTAACGGTAAATATTAGAAACAATAATACTAAAGAAGGATGTAAATTCTCTGATCTACAAAGTGGGAAGAGAAACCTTCAATTATTGAAGTCTGAGCTTCTGTTAGCTCATGGAGCGGGGTAACGTTCTCACGAATGACAATATTTTCCAACTCTACTAGATTACCCAAATTCTTAAAAAATGGCGCTGTGTTAGAATATTGGTGGATATTGTTTTGTGAGCTATTTGAGTCAAACAAATTTATCGTACTCATGACAATTCTTTAAGCAGCTGTCTAATTAAATTATTTGATGTATGCCATTTGAAAAAGAGATATATATAAATAAATGAACCAAAAACTCCTTTGTTCAAAGTGAGATTTAGTTAAACTGTTTGGAATTATTTGTGTGTGCGGGATATTTAGAATAAAAAAGCCGCTTTAGATTTACTCACACCATTTGGCTCAACGTATTTGTGTGAGAAGACCATTTACTTATTAACTAAATAAAGACATATTGTAGCTTAAAGTAGAAGATGATGTTCAAGTGGCTGTGCCCAAAATTAAACTCAAATTAGACCTGCTTTGTTCAATGCACAGTGCACATCCGTCACATTCAGACTTTGATTCGTTTATAAAGCCTTGAGAGGTTTAGGGTTCACACATTATTTAGTCACATATTTTCAGGGTCGAACTAAAAAAAATGGGAACCACTGAATTAGACAACAGAAGTGAAGCAGTTATTACTAACTAAAGCAAATTATAATGTTTTTGGTGCTAGTTTTCTCAACATATGTAGGTTGATATATTCAAAATATTTGGTATTTTATTTAAAACATTATCTAGATAGGTAGTTCAAGAAATTCAATATTGGTCTCTAAATTAGACAAAGCAAAACTTATCATATTTTCTTTAGCATAAAATAATGTCTAAATACAGTGTCTATTTTAAAATTAATTAGTAAAATTTGAGTCTCGAAGAACCATATATGCGTATATATATATCTTTTCCTAACTTAAAACATCTTCTTCGTAATTTTTAGTAATTTCATCCAAGTATTAAGAAATTTTATCTTCACAAATTAAACATTCCAAGTTATTTTCTGAGGCCTTGTCTTCGAAATGAAAAAGGATTAGTAGATCTACATATATACATATCAACCAAGAAAAAAGTAATATTTTCTATAGAAACAAAAGACTTGAATCAATTTTACTCAAGCATGTTAGTCTGAACAAAAGGAACAGCGATAATCTGGACTCGAATATATTCGGAAAAATAAATAATCCATCAATAAAGAGGTCTACATTCTACACTTATGACAAAAGTATTTAAATAAATGTATGTGGTTATAATAAAAGTGGATAAAATATGTGTACATAAAATACTTTCAAAAATGTAATATTTACTTACGGTTACTCAATACCCAGGCACCAAGAATCATGAAAATCTTAGATGACAAAACTGAATAGAATATTATCTATAAAATATACAATTTAAATTTTGGAATTTTTTTTAAAGTAAAATATTCCACACGATAATCTTTTAAGTCAAAGCTCTAATTCGGATAATGTAAATTTCAATTCCTCAAATAAAAATATTGACCCATGATTCAAAATAACGCTAAAAATCGTATTTTGAAATTTGGGCAATTGTTTCATCAATAATATTGTAGATTTACAAAAGCGGAAATGGAATTAGTTCTTCAAATTTAATTTAATTACAGCCAAAATAGGTTCCGATGAGAATAAGTAGATTGAATTAAAAATCATCAAAATGTAAGATTTGGGAAATAATTCTAATTCATCCAAAAAAAAAATTTTTTTTTTCAAAGATTCGAGTTTTAATTCGAATAATCAAAACTCCAAAAATTAGTGTACTGATTGGTTACATTTCAAGTAAGTAAATTTTGAGTCAAAAGGAAAGTTAATAAACAGATGGTGTCTTAAAAATTGTATACGTGGAATTCTAAGAAACTGAAGCTCAATCGAACTCGAAAATTTGTATATTGTCCTAACAAGAATTAGACTCGAAAACTCGAATTTTACCAAACTAAAAAATGTTGCATCTAATCCATCACTAACATAAATATATATTTCCTATGTATATAAATGGCAGTGAGATTAAGAGTCCATTTTCTATAATTATAAACTAATGATAAAAGTTTATGTAGATAATATCCTTTAATAAAATATCATTGTTGCAGAAAGTTTTAAAAATTAAAATATCTTATCTTTTTAAACAATCAAAAAATCTCATTATTATTTTATTCCTCTCAAGAAGAAGCAAAAACAAAAAGGAAGGAAAAGAGAACTTGGAAAAGATTACAACAGAAAACCCCCCAAAAAGGATGAAACCTACAACAAGGCGGTGTTTCCTAGACAAAACTGGCAGACAAAAAATACAACAACTTTTTGTTGCATACATAGTTACAAAACTGTTTTCAATATAATCAGGTGTTATGTAACACTTTAAAAATAAAAGCACTTTTAATGTTATATTGTACATATATACACGCATATATGTACAATATAAGGGTATATTGTACATATATATTCTTCAAATAATATTATATTTGTACATACCTCATACATATTAAGTGTAATATCAGAGGAAAAATATCCCAAAAATTAAATTTTTTGGAAATGTTTTTCTCAAAAATTCAAAGTTATTCACAAAAAATTAAATTTAAAAAAAAAAATCGAAAACTAAAATACAAATATAATTGTCTCGGTAATTTTCTTAAATAATAATAAACTATGCCTAATATTAGAAAATAAAACTCAATTGTTAATCAGATTTAGTCATATCAATTCAAATTTTATTTTTAATAATCTTTAATAACATTTCTTCAAAAATGGTTTATGAAACAATTTTAAATAAGGAATTATTTTATGAATATATTATTTAATTTACTATTTATTCCTTGATTTTAATTTGTATCTATTGATAACCCAAAAATTAAATAAGAACAGGGCTTGCAAAAATCACTATCTCAACGTCCCAGGGACGTGTACATCTTAATTTTAGGCTGTTATGACGTTTCATTATATTAGCTGCAAGTAGCAATAAAATGAGGGAAATAATCCCGCAAATCCCGTTCTGTATTTAGTAATCATATAAGCAGGTATTACAGCAACGTTGATCCTCAATGTTACTCCGAGTCCAACAAAGACTAGTACTTATAACTCCACAACAAACCCTCAGAGTTATTGATGGTCTTTCCCCCACCAATGATTACTTTATATTTACAACTACAAAAAGAGCGCAAACTTCCATTGTCATATTTTTTTAACCTACATATAGACAATATGTAATTCTGTGTTTTATGTGCAGAGCCAGGCACCTGCTCGCTCATTATCTCTCTCTTGCTCTCCTCTACGTTTTCTCATACGCTGCTCAAACAAACAGCCTGCATTTTCACGAAAGACCGAGTTAATTTCATTTCAGGCTATTAAAACCTAAGGATTTAAAAAAGTTACAAGCCCTAAAGAGTTTTCATATTACTACTCAATTAGCATGGACAATAATTAATGATTTTGATATTTAAAAAAATTGAATAAATCAATAATACATACATATTAGTTATAATATTAGTCATTGTGAACTTGCTCACTCGTGAATCGTGTGCAATCATCTTTCTGCAAGCTAAACTGATTTATTTACATATTTTTTTAGATGTCTTCATGGATATATTTTCATTATATTGTAAGTAGCTTTTTTATCTTGGATCCTTCATTAGAGTTATATACTAGCAGAATATCAGTTGAATGAAGTTTATTTAAACCAAAGAATGATAAAATATTATACTTAAAGAACTACTATTATCATTAAACAAAAACTACTCTAATAAATATTTTCTTTTTCATTTACGTATATAGTGATAACCCACTTTGACTGTGTTTCTCTTTAAAACCAAAAGAAAGAGAATTTAAAGTTTTGCACATCCCTAAAAATTAACAAAAGTTATTTTTTGAATGCCCTAAAATTCCGTTGATGTTTTTAATAGTCTTGGATGGTTATTATTAGATACTGTTTTACAATATTCAACAACATCTTCTTTGTTTGTCAACTTTTTTTCAAATTTGCAAATAAAACTATTGCTGTAAAAAAATATAGCCAAGAAAATGACTTAAAGTTATCCCATGGAACAAAAATAGAGAATAACTGATCTCCATATAGTCCGTTTTTGGACTATATGGAGAGAAAAGATTATTTAAATACAAAAAACTGGTTCGAACTCATCGTCATATTGTTTATTGGATGAGTGATTTAGTTCTAGTGACGTTTTCGCCTTGAATAATAATAAAGTGAATTTTACTTATAATATGTTTGTTTTTATAATTTTTATTGTTGTAATGGAGTTTTTGATAAATTAGAAAAAAAAAAGAAGTAAACACGACACTATTGCTCAAACTTTGATACATAGTTTTTAAATCATTTGAAAGGAATCACAATTGACTACTGCCAGGATCTGCGGCAAAAAATCATTGGCATACCGTATACCGTTCATTTCTTCATCAAAAGAACGAGAAAAGATATTGAAATCTTTACTTGCACAAAGAGTTTTAGTCATAGGTCAAGAAGTGTACCTCGTTCATCAATTTGTGTATATTATATAACTGTTAATTATATTTTATGTGTATTTTGTTTTTATATTAGTGCACCAGCTCGTTGATTAGTGGCAATTATCCATTTACCTATTATTGTGAGGATTTTGGATCCTAACGGATGGAAGAAAAGTATAGTTTTGAGGCCCTTCCAAAATAAAACATCCTTTGTAGTGGTTGATAAATACAAGAACCCGATTGATTTTTTGAGTTTTCTAGCTTTGACAATTGAATAGGATAAGGAGATTTTCACAGTTTGAGGCTTAAAGTTGGAATACATTTTATTATTAAAATTGGTTTTTTTATTTGCAAATCACTTTTAACGATTTGAAATATAATTTAATTATATAATAATAACTATAATTATTAGTCCACAGTCAATTTCGAACTTATAAAAACTAAAAAAGTCCATACCTACAATGGGATATTGAGCATTGGCAATTATGTCCAAGGGAACTTTCTTAAAGAGCAAATAGAAATATAGTATAATAATTTTTCAATCTAGCCCACTTACTAAGAATAACATTATTAATGTAGGACTGAGAGTACATTCGTTTACAAGATTCAATGGAATTAATTATATGGAAGCTCCAGTGTCGATAAAAGCATAAATTATAAAAAATTAGTATTCTGTTTATTAGTATTATATATAGTATATTTTTGCTTCTATTAATTATTATGTTAGGATTAGATTTTGTAAATGTAAATTATATAAATAGAATAAAGTCACAATTTTCTATAAATTTTTAACAGATTTCAAATTGGGAATCAACTAATTGTATGCCAAAGTTTATAATACAAAAACTCAATAGCACCTTTCAATTTTTTATTTTGAAGTGTGTAACAGGCTGTATCCCTTTTTCGGTAGTATGATTTTCTGTTATGTATTGATACAAAGTATATATTTGAAAAGGTTTATTCTTCCAATGCTGTTTTTGTAACCTCTAGTCCTTTGAAAATAACATACTTTAATAGAAATCATATATTCATAAAGGGATTGAGAAATTTGAATTTAAAGTTGTGTTACTGAATTTCAAAAATGTCATTAAGATTTCTTTGTATAATACAATAAATTCTATTATATTTAAAATTTACTTCTCTTTTAAAAAGAAGAGGTGCTTCTCATTTGAAGTAAATCACTTAATATTTTAAAAAAATGTTCAAGGCGAATCGCCCAGACACGAAATGATTTTATGGATACAATAACAACAACTAGTGTAGCTATTGAAATAATTGTTTAATTATAAGGACGAAAAACACTTTTATGTAATATATAAAACTCATAATGTCCTTCCTCAATGATTCCCTTAATATAACTGATTTAGTACCTCTTCCTCCACGACAATATCGTAACTCTCGTAACTCCTCTGCTACTACTCCCTCAATGGCTCCAGGTAAAATACGATTCCTTCTTCGATTGTTCTCATAGTAGATGTTATATTTGCTGAAGTGCTTAAAATATAGCACATGAAATTATTTTCTTTCTTCTCAAGACATGTATCTAGTCTTCCTTTCTTTGGACTCCATCAGAAAAAGATATGTCAGGCCCTAGAAAATGTCCAGTGATTCAAGTGATTTTGATTCTTACAAAATAATGATCAACTCAGCACAATAATTGTTATTCACTATTGACTCTTCCATAAGCTTCAGTTATTATTGTCACCTGTTTCAGAGTCCAGATTATCCTACTAGTGGGCACTGTGACCTATGTATAATGGGGTAAGAACAAACTGACAATTGAACTTTACTACTTGATCTGATGAACAATTTACTCACGCGTTGGGCATCTCATCTGTTGGCGTAGCATGCTGTTTACATAGGTAGGAAGTAAACTGGATCATTCATCCAACCAGGCCTTTTCACATCAAGTCATGAGAAATTGGGTCTTTCTTCTATCCGTAGTCCACCTGCCACACGAAGTCTGTTCCGATTCAAAGAAAACATCCGTCAAAACTTCAATATTTGATTAGAATTGTATAATAATAATTAATATTTCATATTTGTATTATTTTTCTTTTCTCATCTTTTTTTTTTTTTCATTTTTTGGAAAAAACGTTTCGAAATTCTAATTTTATCATCAATGTCTCCAAATAGTCTACAGTCTCCATATAGTCCGTTAAAGGACTTTATGGAGAAAATAATTTGATTGGCTCTCTCCATGTAGTCCAGCTACAATTTATATTTATCTATTAAATCTTTTAAAAACTTTACAGCAAATGTAGTTATTAGCTCTTCAATTCTTCTTTTAAAGAAATATGTGTCCTTTAGGGCAAAACAAAGAATGAACTTCATTTAAAAAAAAAAAATCGTAGATACTGTTTTTCCTTTTCTAATTAGGAAGTTGTAATTTTTGGTTACAAAAGTCCACATGGAATACTAGAAACAATATCTTTAGAATATTCTATCCATGGGACTTTGAGAGAAAAATACGTACTACGTCAACGACCAACACAAAAATGTTTCTGAAAATCTATCTACACTCTATCTTCAATTCTGAATAATAGCCATAGCAACCAATCAAATAATTTATGCATGACTAGGAAAAGGCATTGCTTTATATTAAAATGGTAAAAAGTTTTTTTATTGTTTTAAGTAGGTATAAATTATATAACGAATACAACGGAGAACTATAGGCTTGAATCTTTTTTTAAACAGATGATAAATGTTTTGGACATTCAAAGGATAATTGTTTATTGATTGTTTCATAGTGCTTCGTGTTTGGCAATTCATTCATTCATCCATTCTTTTTCCCCATTATCTACAGGAAATATTATTTTTTGTATATAAATTTATACATCTAGATACAATCTATGTGATTAATGAACCTTTTATAAAAGCTCGATTCGATACCCCCCCCCCCTTCACTTATAAGCTCATTTTTCAAATTAATTGTTGGAGTTCTTTAATTAATCTATTTATCCATCCGTCAAGAAACTTTTATATTATAAGATATCAGATCTTTAAATCTTATCATTTTCTTCAACTGCTAAAACTTAATAATTTACCTATGCTTACGAATATGGATTCAATCCATTATTGTGTTATTAATATACCCTGAACGTTATAATATCTCAAATTTCTTATAAATATCTTTGCTTTAAACTTAGATAAAATATATAAAGAAGGATTCAAATGCTATTAATTTACAGCAAAGACAAAAGAAAACTGACTTCATTAATTATAAAAATAATATTTCTCAAAAAAAATATTTCTATTCAATATCTTCTAGAAAATTTGAAAAAAATGACAAATTTTCTACTTCAGCTAAAGAAAAACAGTGGATTGGTCACTTTAAAATATAATTTTATCAGCCGGGATTAGAAATTTTTAATAAATATAGTACTTAATCTGTTAATCTCAGAACTATTATATACAAATGTCATTCATTTTACACAAAACAAAATTAATAGTTGACTCATATTAATGAAATTCCTATTTGGTATATATAGATAATTTTGAAATGAACGTTTACTAAAACTGTAAATTATGGCGCTTCTTACAGAATATCAGTATTCATTACCATGTATTTTAATTTAATTAAATTTTATTTATAACTTAACTCAACGGACATTCTGTTCTACTAGTAATATATTATTCAAAAATAAATATGACTTCATTCCTTTGCACATACCCCTTCTGTCAGCTGGAGTAAATTGCTCAATTTTTCATGAACCCTGTCGCCTCAATATTTTTTTTTCTCTAAGGTCTATCTAATAAATTTGAGTAGGTCAATTGAATGACTAATCTATAAATGTGCTACTGTTGTCCATGTATTAAGCCAAGTGATAGTTAAGTTGACAATTAGTCGACTTATTATCCCATACTCATTTTTTAAATACTATATAATTAGCTTATAAAAGTAGATTGATAATTATATAAATTTACAATATACACTCTTATATGTGTTGATAGTTTGCTGATTAAAGCTATATTTTATAGACTCATCAATCCTAGTACATTCAATTAATAATGAAAACACAAATATATAAATGATAATAAAACCATGTATTATCAAATATTTGCTCATTAAAAAAAATTATAATAATTAATGTGTGTAAAATGTGATTGAAGACAGATGCACAGTTCTACTTATGGAGCCTAGTAAAGAATATTTTTAAACGCATGAGTCTACTAAAATATATGCTTACATTATCTACGCATCAATTCAAAATTAACAACAAATTTTCAAAAAAAAAATAAAAAGAATCGAGTCAATCAATATTACTCATCTGTTTTTCAACCTTTTTTTAAAGAAATAACATTGTATTTTTCATTAAAGAAATTCTGCAAATACAAGATAGTAAGAGTCTTACTTTGAAAGATATCAGGGGTTATGTCTGTGGGCCTTCTCCTGCTTCCTATTTCTCCTTTTATTTTTTCCTGTTTTCTTCAGTTTACTTATATTAAATAAGAATGTATGAAATATGTATGTACATTAGAACTTATAAAAAAATATTTTAACGAATTTAAATTAATAACTGAAATTGTTTTTTTTTTTATAAAACTATAAAATATTATTACTATATCTGTTTAATTTAAATGTATATGAAAAAAATAAATACAGATTCTTACTTTGATGCCTAAATAACGAATTGCTTTGTCCATTGATATGGGATTTATTATTCACCTGAAGAAATTTGGAACTTTGCTAGGTCTTTGAAGGATCATATTTATTACTATTGTTTCTGAACATAAACCAGTGTAGACTATTGATGTATATAAATTGCATTTTTCACTTTTTAAAATTTAGAACCTCAAATGTTATCCTAGTGAGAAGTGGATTTTTCGATGTATACAGTCCCACTACAAATCTATGCTTTTTCTCATTTCCATTATCCATGTTTTGTTTTCAGTAGTGATTCTTATTAGAAATTTAGAGTAAATTTTTGATATAATTTCTTCTCTGGAGTTTAATCCCGAATCTCCCATAGAACTTAGTTCTTCCAACTTCTTAATATTATCCTCATAAAATAGAAGTCTTCTTCAGTACGTTAGCTTCTTTTTTGGAAATGTGCTACTCTAACCTGGTAAATAAATTTAGAATTTATGTAGATGTACCACCAATTTACCTTTTTCAAATACGTCATCCTAGAGGGTTTTACATTTTTTATTACTTATTTATAATATCCGGGTCAAATTGACCTGTAACAAACAATCTATGTATGTACAAAAGTCGTTTTGAGAAAAAAGTGAAATGATAAAAAAAAAAACAACATTTTTTCTAATGTTAAGGTCGTTGTAGGAAAAGTCATGAAATTTCAAGTCTGAAAAAAGTAAATAAGATATATTTATCTTAAGTTAAAGTGAAAAAGGGGCCTTTTTGATCCGTTAGAAGAAAGAATAATTAAATAAATAGGCTAAGAAAGGTTCACCTTGAATATCCCCCGTCCTATATTTTATTTCTTTAGAATACATTCCACCCACGTATGTATACAACTTAGCGGCCGTAACGCATGCTATAGCATAATTAAAGATTTTCTCATCACAGTTAACACGAAGAGTAAGAAGGGGTTGTGTTCCCCTTTATTGTCTATTTTATTTTTTTATTGTTAAAGAACAGGTTTACATCATCTACCATGATAATGTCCTTCCCACTCCTTTCAAACTTTTATGAATCTCTATATAGAATTACTGTTAATTTTTGTTTGGGACGTATACAGTAAGGATACATATTCTCCAATTTTTCGAAACTAACTTTATTATCTCGAATGAGCTTTAATTATAGCTTTTGCATTTCCCACAAGAAGCTAGCTTCAATCCTAATATTTCCTTTCACAATAATACAAATTTCTCTTTTCTCCTCCTAAAGTAAGAATATCAAATTGGGTTACACTTGTCACACATATTATTACAAGTAAACTTAGTTTGGTTACTTTTATGATTAGAAACATTCAATGCGAGCCCGGAAATATAAATATATTCTAGGTTCTAATGTCTTCTTTGAAAATTACTAAATGATCAAACAATTTGTGATACAAAAATTTATTAAACTTCTATTTTCATCCATATTCCTGTCGTTGAGAAGAATTGGAAATCTAGTGTCAATCTAGTCATCAAGCCCTGGTTGACCTTTTCCCCTTCCTCTCTCCCAAATTTATCCATCCTTCTCATAGCTCATAGCCTACTACCTTTTTCCTTAACTGACTGAATAATTTGATACTACCCTACAGTATACCTTGTATTCGTAAATTTACTTTTCCCATGACGAAACTCGAAACAATTGTTACATTGTATTTTTTTATGTTTTTTTTTTATAAATGAAAACTTGTATGTTGTGTTCCATTAAGTGGAATGAACAGATACAAATTGGGGCTTCTTTGAACTAAAGCCTTTTAATCTAAGCTCTTCTAAATTTAAAATCTGAAAGTACCAATCTTTTTAACTCCTCATTCTGCTCAATTAGCTTAAGTATGACTGGATCCCGATTCGGCTTGGTCACTGGGTCGACTTTCTCACAGTAGTTCTGAACATGCATATTTCCTCAATCTTTATCAAATCTGTCAAATGCATTTTGTATTTGAACCTGGAATTCTGAGATCTCTTGTCATCGTAAACTGTTTGTCATATACAACTACCTCGAATTTTGTTACTTCCTGATCTCTTAGGTCAGTAGGTTTAGATAGGGCCAGGGAGTGCTTTTAAATTTAGATATGTCCTTGTAACAAATTTTGATTTATTAGTAATATGGTCCCCGCATTTTATTATATCAGTGTAGATATTCAAACAATACCTAGTCGTCAATAGAAATCTAAACACTTACAAATCCAATAATAAATGAAGGTTGAGGGATTGAAAATAATTCGAATTTCGATATATTGAAGCATAAACAATTAGTTATATATAAAAAAAAAAAAAAAACTTGAGCTCTACAATTCGAGAAAATGAAACTTAAACGTGATTGACAAAATTCCATTAGCGCACTCCTTGATACTGGGAGTCTCCAGAACCACCTTCTACGCCATCAACAAGTCCAACACGTTGGAGAGGAAGAAGGTATATGTCATAAAGGCAGTTGGTCAAGGAGGATTTAAATTATACAGCCCAGACCAATCCCCTCAAGTCCATGAGGATCCATGCAATATATCTCGAGGCATAACACCTAACTTTTCTTTGGTGTAAATGATTTTAAAAATGATAATATTTTCCATCACTATTGCTATTTTAAATTTTTCATAGCCACTTTTTCCAATATTGCAACAATTTTGCGTTCGATATTTTCTTTGAGCTCTTCTATTGTCGCTATTTTCTTTGAGCTCTTCTAGATCCAGATGTAAGTATATAGAAAAAAAATTCAATTATTCTCTCGTGATCCAATTAGGTGATGGTGCGAATTTGACACAATCATAAATAAGCCTTCATTTTTGTTTTATCTTATTAGTATAGACTAATGGCTTCACGTGACCCCAAAGAAAACAATTTAAAGGTATTTAATTGCACGATTGAGGCTGCCAATCGAAATAACACGCTCACCCAATTTGCTTTGCAATAAATCGATTGTAACGTTTGTTGTGTGATAAGTGGCACCGTCTTGTTAAAACCACATATTTGACAAGTGCATACCTTGCAATTGCGGACAAAAAAACCTGCTATCATTGTGGAAGAAAAGTAAAATGGTGTTGTTTTTTCCCTAACGGTAAAAAAAATTGAAGAGTCCCTAATAAAAAATAAAAAAAACCTTTACATACATACAATATTGGGTATATTTTTTTAGACTCATAACGCAGATTTCCTCCATAAAGAATATTTAAGGGACATACATACATATATCTACTTTAAGAAAATTGAGCAATTCAAGTTTGACATATTATATCAACAAAAAAAAACATACATTGTTATAAGAGAAGTAATTTTTTTTAAAGATATACGTATGGGAAAAAATTATAATATGGATCATTTCTATTATTGAACATATGTATGATATAGAAATGAAGATATACTGCTGATATTTAATATATATTTTTATATGCTTAAAAAGTGGTTAAATTGAAATAAACCCTCATCATTTCTTTAATAAAATGACAAAATAATATTTCCTTAGGGATATACATATTTACCAACAGATTATTTGAAGATTTATTTTGAAAGAAGAAGATTTTCTTATATCATTTTTTTTTTTTTTTTTTGAACAAACAATTTTTTTCTTATCCTTCATATCTATTCAGCAGAGGGTACATAAAAAATACATACATATATTCAACATTTTATAAAATAATGAAGGCAGTTTCTTCAAAATATAAATGAGTAAGGGAAAGAAAAGAAAAGACGAGGATGATGTGTAGGCATTTATGCCTTGATTTGCTTTGGATATATTATTACATAATGCTCTATAAACAAGGAAAAATATATATAAAATTTTGTACAACAAAGAAGAATGATAAATTAGTGATTTTTGAAAAATATTCTTGAAATCTTTTTATAATTATTATTATTATTGAAGGCATTAAATCTATTCTTATCGCTTGAATTATTCTGTATTTTTAGGATCATTTAAGCATTCATTTTTGTACAGTTCACAATGGTATTGACCCCAAAACATCAAGAACTCAGCTCTTGATTTGTGCACTGAGTATTCTATTAGTATTCCAAACGTTGATTTGATGTAACCCGTATTAAGTCTTGTGTAGTTATCAATATATCTAGAAGGGAATCCCATGTCAAATGCACACACTTTTGGGTAACTTTTGACTAGGTCATCTCTGATTTGGACAATTTTTGGTGAGGTTGTTTATCTTTTCCCCTAGACTCCGTTTTCTGGTCCTTTACATGACTAGTGGCGAAAAAATGTAACACTTCAGGAATATGAAAGCCTCTCAGATTTATGATGGATTTACACAATGGAATTGATCAGCATTGTCGTCTAAAAAGTTAGAAATCACTTTATAATTTCCGAATGTAGCCTTCAAAAATATAATTTTGTTAGCAATTGAATAATTGTACTGTGATGATATCATGGCAGTTGTAAGAAGAAGATAATAATACAAAAAAATTTCATTTTTTTTCGTAATAGATGCCCAGTTTGTGTTTTGTTGCCTGTTCACTGACCACAACCCTGGGAAACATCTTGGATTACAAAACTGTATTTTTGAGAAAAGTCTTCAATGTCAACAAATTCACCTTCGGTGTGATATAAAATAAATCATCATTTATTTTAAAAAAAAGGCATTTACTCTTATGCCGAATATGAAATTTTTCAATTATAGGCCAAAATACTCCATGGAGATTTTAAAGTTGAACAAGTACAAAGTTGAATTAAAATGGGATCTCCCACACTAATTTTTTTTTCATACTCATAGTGTATGGGTAGGTTAAACTTGAAGCTTGACTATGATGTAATTTCTATTATTTCGTAATAATGTTTATAAAAGTTTTATGTTTTATGAAAGTTAAATTTAAAAAATTGCTACTGTGTGTATTTAAAAGCAAGTCTTTTTTTTAAATCGGCTGAGTTTACGCAGTTTATGCCTCATCGAAGATCGAAGATCCTTTGAATAGGGGCAAACTTCGAGGGGTTCCCAATTAGGCCCTCGTGCTCGTATAAGTCTAAAATTTCACACAAAATGTTCTATTTTGTTTACCCTTACCAAAAAATTTCAAAAACGGTAATTATGATGTCGTGAAAGTGTGTATTCTGGCTCTATGTCAACATAAAATGTTCATTTTTTGTCTACGAGGGAATAAATTTCATAACATAAAATATTATTCACTATAGCCGTTTCAAAATTACCCGTAGACAATATTTCTAGATTTTCACCACAATTTTAATGATATAAAATCATCCTTTGTACTTTCCCAAATATTGCGGTCTTTTTAGGAGAAGGTAACTTGTACGCTCCAATTCTTATCCTGATGAAATCAATAGATTAGGCAAGTGTCTAGTCCATTTCTACTTATAAATATTTTCTTATAACAATTGTAATTTCTTCGTCTTAAAAAGCCTTATTTATATTAAAAAAGCTGTCCGTGGAGGTCTAATTTTTGTGTGTGCGCTTAAGAACTACGTGACTACTGGATCTAAGAATGACATAATTTCAATTATGCATTGAAATCGAAAAAAATATGACGATAATGTTGACTATATATTTGCTAGTACACCCCCCCACATAAAAAATACAAAATGGAACAAAAAAATTATACATTGGATATTTGTCCATAAATAAAGCTATAATATTCCTCATTAATATTTATTATTGATTAAGTTTAAGGACCTAAAGGAGTGTGTCATTTTTCGACATTTATCACCCTAAAAATGGAAATATATCGAGTTCAGAACAAGATACAGAATCAATAGAAACATTTTTATAATATTTAAAAAAAACCCTTTACATGAGTTTTATTCATCGTACTTTTAATTTGGGAATTGTCTTAAGGTTAAAAGATAACTCTGAACGATAATAGTCACAAATTATTATAATTCCATATATTTCAGAATTCCGATGACTGAGATAAACACTGAGATCAGATGTGGATTCTGCACTCAAAGATAAGTTCCTTTTTTGGCTTGAATTCTTCTGTTCCCTGTGTTAAAGCAAAGTGGTTTGTTCTTCGATGACGAATGACTCGGAACAGTGCAGGTTACTCCTGTTAGTTTAATTATAAGGCAAATCCATATCAATTAACAGCTACATATTGATTTTATCATTTCATTTGGATATATGGTAATTATTTGTTGAACATGTAGTTAGGACAAATATAGCTGCAAGCATTTTAACTTTATATGTGTCATATAATACTAATAAATTAGTATTTAAAAGAGTCAAATTTACAGCACTGATATATTATCTATTAAATTGAATTTCAATTGTTTCATTATACTTATTATAAGGAAGAATTTATTATGGTATATTTTGAGATATATTGAAGTTAAATAGAACTAAAATATTGTTAAACAATTGATTAAATATACTTAAAATTATAGGTTATGGAGCAACCGATATTTTTTTATCGAAAATAATCATTTAAAGATAAAGAAACTGATAACCGATTAACAGGTCCATTTTTTCAAGTAACCTTTAAAATTCCTATAAAAATAACAATAATCGAACAAAAACACAAACATAGTCAATTTGGATAATATTCCTCAGATCAATCTTCAAGATTGTGGCATATAACCGCGATTTACTCGTATCAAAAAGGATACTTTTCATATTTCTAAATTAGATAACAAGAAAAAATTAGGACTTTAATGCCTCCCATTTCTAACAGCCTTAGTAACAATCAAAATACTGTTTAAAAAAAAAATTACATTACGTTTGGTTATTTCAGCCATAGTTTTTTGTTAATGTTCTTTTAATTGGAGAGATGAAGTTACACTAATTAAGTATAAGTAAATATTATGATATTAGAACTACTCTACCTGACCTAGGAGTTGTCGTTTAAAGTTCATATCCATATCATATACCATATACCGGGTCAATCGTAATTATTTACTAATCTCTATTATGCAAATTTTGAGAGGTTAAGAGTCATTTTTTTCATTGTTCCGATAAGCAGTGTTGTAGAACACATAATTAGGTGTCAATTGCTATGAAAACCGCTGTCCTAGTTGCAACAATAAGCACACAGAACAAAAAGAGGATTGAGATTGCAGTGGTACTCCGTGTAGGATTGTCGTGGAAGACAATCGGAGAGTAGGCTGGATCCTCTAAGAGGAAAATTTACAATGTTTTCCATGCAGCTAATTATGTGTTCTACAACATTATTCATAAGGAAGTTGTATAAAAATGACTCTTAACCTCTCCAAATTTTCATAATAGAGATGAATAAATTATATTTGTTGCCCACCACCACCCCCACAATTATCATTGGCATATATTTTGTTTGATCTCTAAAAATTATATTAATTAAAGAGAATTACACAAACAAAAAATAAAAATGAATTTCAAATGTAATTTTAAATGCTTGAATATATTAATTAAAAATTAAATAGAATTTTATTTTTATTGATTAATATTCGTTAAAAAGACTTTTGCTGATCATGTAATTTTTGATTATAAAATATAAAAAATATTTCAATAAACAGTATGGTATAAAAAACATATATTTCCATATATTATCAAATAGTTTAGTATACAGAATAAGTTCATATATTCAATTAAAAAGTTAATAAAAATTTATTTTGCAAAAAATTTATATATTATTTTGACATAAATTGTAAATAGTTTTTTTCTTATTAAATCTAATACTCCAATATTTAGTACAAGCTTACCTACACAGGCTCGTTGTTAAAAATGAGTCAACAACAACAACAATTTTATACAGTAGAGAGTTGTATAAAATATGATTGTACTTAATACCCTTCAAAATTTCATTTCAACATAATTTTAGGTAATTTTTTACACAATATATATTCCTTTTTATATTTAGGGTTTTCCAATAAGAGGTGTTTTTTTGATATTCAAAGAAAAATGGTATTTTTGAGATAAATGATGGGATGTTTGTTTCAATGTAAAGAAAAATGTATGACATTAATAATGGAAAACAATATGAGCCAAATGGCCGCCAGAGCTACGCTTACATGACCGTATCTTTTTTATGAAATTTTCCATCACCAAATTGCAAAGTGGGTGTTGTATGCCCTCAATAGCTTCACGAATTCCATGTTTGAGGTCTTGAATAGAAGCTGGGCTGTTGGCGTATACATTAAGATTCACGTGGCCCGGAAGTAAGAAGTTGCAAGGTGTAAAATCACAGGATCTCGGTGTCCAATTGCGATCACCTCTTCGAGAGATAACACGGCCTAGAAACTTTTCCTGTAAAATAACGATGGTTTCATTGCTTGTCTGGCACCTTGTGCTTTCTTTTTTAAAGTAAATGTTGTTTAGATTAATACCATCCAATTTGGCTCATAAAAAATCATTAATCATCTTTCGATACCGCAATCCATTCACCGTAACTTTTCTTCAACACTTTAGGCTACTGCAGCGATATTCTCTGTTGTTCACGAGGGACGTACACGGGTTTTATTCTTCACATCACTAACCTGTCCCAAAAGCTAAAATTTTCCCAGCAATTTCTGTAGTGTGGTACGGCAAGGTGTTTCACGACGACCTAAAAATGTTTTAGTTTTACGAACCGTCTCAGCTGAGTTTTCCCCATTTTAACACTGCAATTTTACTAATTTTTTTACGTTGTTGAAGTGCGTATTGTTCCATTTTTATAAATGGTGTAGTTTGTAAATGTCAAATGTAAACAAATTAGAGATTCTACCGAAATAGCGGCCTATTCACAATACCACCTCTTATTGGAAACCCCTCTATATATACTCAGGGTTGTTAAGACAAAATCTATTACCTATTTTTCAAATATAAGACATTTTAGGATGAAAAGATTGTTAATATTTATTTTTATATACTTAAAAAAGTACAAACATTTTAAAAAATTTATTCAATTAAACCACCTCCCTTGCAGATTACTGTTTGGAGTCGTTTTGGAAATGATTGACGTGATTTAAACACTAAAGGTTCAGGTAATGCGTCCCATTCCTGCTCAATGCTGGCTTTAAAAGATTCAAAATTTGGTTGTTGTATTGTTCCTACCTCTGACTCTAGATAACCCTAAACAAAATAATTGAGGTGATAGTATCTGGGCCAAAAGTTCTTTGCCCAAAATTCAATTTTTGACAATATACGGAACCGACTCTTGAGTTTGTCTTCCGGTATGTGCAGAGGCTCAATCCTACTAAAATATAAGTTATTTTTGTTTTGTTTTTTTAATTACGTGGTTTATACCAAGAAAAGACAACAGGCTCCAAACCTTGGATATGTTGCGCTTTTGGTTAATCCGAACACCATTTTGAAAAAACACTAAAGGAAGTTTGAAGTCTTGACTTGAAATTTTACCCCATACCATCAATGAAGCTGCAAATTTAGAATTGAGGACTGCTCTTAGATCTGATGGAACCTTATTACATCGACCAGCTATGATTCGGTAATTTTGACAGTTGATCTTGGCATGCAGATCAAACTTTTTTCTCGTACAAGTAGATAATTTCCGTGCGTCTCGTAAAATTTTGAAGCAAATTTGGACTCCGTTCCACACAGAGCTCTCCTGTTGCCTTAGTTATGAACGGTCAGGTCTGAATCTTTAGGAATTGCATTTTGAGATATTCTTGGACTACAGAGCTCGTGAAACACTATACTCAGCTGCCAATTTAAGAGGTGATCTTCTTGGGTCATTATAAATCTTGGCACAGATGGCCGATAAATCTGTGGCAGTCCTTGCAGTCGAGGTTTTGGTACTAGTTGCTGATCTTGACTAATACCAGTCTCTTCATTCTGTTTGATAGCTTTGTGATTTGATGGGCGTTTCTAATTTTGGAGGACTTCATTCGTTTTTATAGAGCTCAATAACTTCTTATTTTCTAGACTCCGTCTTGACTGAATTAAAATGGATTTTTACTTATTCCTTTATATAGTTAGTGGGGAGAGATAAAAATCATAGGATTGAAGACAATTTTGGCGCCAAAAAATAATGAATGGATGATTTATGGTGGAAAAAATGAACATTGCGGATCTGAATGACACTGTATATATTACTCACACGCTCGTCTGATTTTTTATTTTTTATATCAAGTATGTACGCAGTCTTATGTTACTCTCAAAAATCATGGAATACATACAAATATATATCAATTGATATATACTTTGCTTTATTCATATAGATATTTTACATATATACTCACGATTAGGAGAAGAAAACCGATTAAGCCAACTTGTCTGAGCATTAGAGGATCTTTTTAACCTTGATCAATTTCTACCAAAATACGACTAGGAGCAAGTTTGCTTACAAAAGCGTCGTTATCCATAAGTAAAGATTTGCAAAACGGATAAAAAAAGAATTGTTTTCAGAAAAGGAAAAAAGATTTTTTTTTACTATCCTGGGAAAAGAAATAAGTGAAATAGTATATAAATAAAATTCTTTAGTCTTTAAAGTACATGAAACCCTAATTGTAACTGGAATGGCGATTTCTTTAGTTATGCAAGTGTATAACCCACAGAATTTAACAAGTGTTGCTCCATGTTGTATTAAATTTTTCCTGCAACAGAGGGTGCTACAAGCCAGCATGTTGGCGACAGTTTTTCCATACTATAAATAAATCAACTCTCCAATAAGAGTGCTTTGATTTAGAAATAATCCAAAATTTGTATTTTTTCTTCAAAATTTGAATGAAACATGCTATTATTTTGAATTTAAAAAGTCGCCAAAGTCTATAATTAAAATTGTATCCCAATGTTGACTTATAAATATACTTTATTTCATTTGAAATGTTTACAAAATAAACAACTCCATTTATTTATATATGTAAAAAGGATAAGGCAAAGTCGAGATACATATATTAAAGCTCAAGATTTATGAGTATTTTTTAAGTAATAAAATAATAGTTAAAAACTTGATGAGGACATTGAAAGTATACAATAAACATCAATGTATGCACAAGGTTCTTACATACTTTCATTCGAAAAGTGATGGGATAATTCTAAATGTGTCTCATTTATTAAGGAAAAAGAATACATAATCATTTTCTTGTAGTTGTGCAATATTTTACCTACACATTATCTACAACACTTTAAACAATGTGGTTATTATTTTTGCATCATTTATATCGATTCGGATCACAAATTAATGTTATAATTTTCATACAGGTAATTTTAAGATCAAATTATACATATTTTTGAATTATATCGAACGAATCAGGATATTAAACAAAATCAAAAGATATGTAAGCATTTGAATCACTTGCAACATTTTAAATCAAAAATGCGTCACTCTGGTCCCTAACCAGCCCCATTTTGACTGGGGTGCAATAGGCTGAATTTCAACCTTAATTTATTTTTCTGTGCCCTCAAATGAAATGAAAAAATCCGCTTTTTTATTAACTAGTGAGAATACCAGGCATTGCTCGGAGCTATTAGGCGTCGACAAACAGACAAAAAATAGATACACTTTCAAATAAGAATAGAGATGTGTACTCCTCTTTTCTTTTTTGATATAATGAGCTGAGCTACATTGTTATTTCCTTGATCAAATAAAAATGCAGTTTTAATATATCAAGCGCACACTAAAAAATGAGTTCTCCACAGACAAACGTTCAAGCTTGCCTCTTCTTGTTTTTTTTTATGTATTCTGATATCATATTTCAATACGTAAATACAAATTAAAAGCTAGATTTTCTCTATAATATAAATACCTTGATACTTATACGATTGAAAAGTCAATAAGTATGTAGTATTTTCAATTTGGTCAAGTGACAAGATAATGACCGATAGTTATAGGACTTTTGTTAGATGAAAGGGGCGGTCACAATTATGAAGAAAAGGATCGTACATGGGAAAGTTTCTGCTTGATTTATTGAAGAGAAGTGTATCTTGTAGGCTCTACAGTTGTAAAATATAAGAAATCATTCACTTTTTGAAAATGAAAGAATAATGAAAACCCCTTAGAGAATAAAAAATAAAAAAAACCCATATAATCAGGTAGCATATACAAAGAGCCTCCTTCCATTATAGTATTATTTTCAATGATGTAAATCCGGTGTGTTTTTTAGCTGGTCCGTTAATTTGTAATTGGTAACATAAAGAAAAAAATTATTTTACTTAGTTATTATTTAATTCCTGAGTAGTGAAGATTCATTCCAAAATAGATTAAATTATATTCTAAACTTGATTAAACGTTTGTGTTTCCTCATAAAAACTGAACGTAACCCTGAGGATTTGTTGCGGAGTTAGTATTGCACGTCCTTGTTGAACTCTGAGTAGAATTGGGCATCGACATCGGAGTAATTCTAGAAAATGCCCTTTTCTCCTTCCTTTCTTGTGACAGCTGATTGTTGCTGGTCATAGGAAACCTCATGAGCATTATTATTTCTCTCCTCCTTAACATTTTTCAAATTATCAGGTTGATTGTTGATTTCTTTTTTTTTAACATGCCCATTCTACAGTGGATTTTCATCATTGCATTTATTTTCTTCTTTGAATGCTGTTTTTGTAATTGCAACCTGAAAAAAGATTATTTTGTAAACCAAAGCTGTTATCATTGTTATATGGTTCTTGAAGAGAGAACAATAAGTATAAAGTCATCAATAGTGTTTGAAAAAAGAAAAGTAACTCTGAGGATTTATTGTGGATTTATAATTGTAAGTCCTTGTTGAACTCAGAGGAGTAGAGTAATTCCATCTTATATCCTTTTTTTTTATTGTCAGGGTGACCACGCTATTTTTGGTTTCTTTTTTAAACATACCGGTGTTTCATATTATTTGAATCTCTGATGATCATTATCTACATTACATTCTAACTTCAAAGGAACATTAAAGTAACCTATCAAAATCTTATATGAGGAATATTGACTTTTTATGTTTCCCGTTAAAAATTATGTAAATATTTGTAATTGTGTCCTTCTCTTTAATGCAAATCAATGCCACATCAATAGATGGATAAAATAACGACTTTAAATGAATATATATGTACACAAAGGTAGAGTTTTTCATTTTTTTTTTTTTTGTGAATGGGTTTTTTGATTACATTTATAGCGAATCAGATGTTGGAGACAGGATAGTAGATATTTATGTATGTAATATGAGTGTAATGTACATGCACACATACCTATATTATATGCCTCAACTATGTATGTAAATCCTTAATAAGAGAAGGAGAGGAGAAGAGGGAGGATAAGGTTATGAGAAAAAGATAATCACTGATGCGAAAATATTATTTTCTTATTTCTATTCCTTCTACTAAGTATATATGTATAAAATATATTTTCTATCATTATTATGACTGTAACCATTTGAATAAAAGGGAACAAAGGAAAAACCGTGTAATGGTTGCACATATTCCTTTTTAAAAGTCCATTTGTACATACTCATGAGTCTTCATAATAGTAATCTATAGAACGATTTTAGTAACATCACACAGATTACATACCAAACTGAAAATAAAACCCATATTATAGACATACATATAATCAATAAAAATACATTTTTTGGTCTCCGATGATTTGAGAGGTAATGTTAAACAATACTCGCTACTGCCTCGATCTTACTATTTCCATTATCCTATTTATTTAAACTTGAGTGTCAAGAGGCCAAATATTGAAATGGTATGGAAACTGAATCAGTTTCCATTTTTTAGCAAAACAATGTGAATAACAAGTTTTAAATTTTTATAAAACGTTATAAACTACTGTTTGAATTAGAAATGAGATGGAGAAAATACTCAAAAGATGCCGAGGTTTTCTTAGAAATCATGGCTCGTGACCCAAGGAAAGAAGAAAAAACGTCGAGCGTTTCTCAATTTCCTTATATACAAGCAAAAGGCTGAAATGGAAATATATAAAGAATTTGAGGACTTAGTTGAAGACTAGAGGAAAGATAATCTAATATAGGGTAAAGATTGGAACTGAATGCATCAGAAAATGAAGAATGTAAAACAATACAAAAAAAGTTGGAGGACAGTGTTCAATAAACAAGGTAAGATCGTTGAAGACCCATACAAAATTGGTGCTACCCTGAAAAATCCTGAAAAAAGTTATTTTGGGGTTGTTGGATTAGTAGGAAACACTGGATTATGAGTAATTTCAGATGGTTAAGAAGATTGAATGAGAGTCAAAGTACATGGGCAAGCATAATAAAGGTGGTTATGAGATGCTGCATGTTCGAAGTTACTTGAGAACGTTTTATTGGGTATGAAAGGAGCAGATCCTTCAGTTCGAATCCCAAGAATATTAAGGATCTTTGAAGAGAACAGTCAGTGGAAACTGAACCAAAGAGGATGGAGAGTGGTGGGAGATATACCATTGGACGAGTTATAAAACGATCTATTTTATGGACGAATCCAATATTTCATTGGAAATCAATTTTTATTTTTTTTGCACCTGAAAATGCAACTGCACCGTTATAGGCATGGACACCCATAAAGGACACACACATAAATTCTATTTTTATACATACAGATAACAGGATTCGAGATGTAAATTTTTTTTGACGCCTTATAGCTAAATTTTAAAAATGGGTCCAAATAGGACACAAAAGCCGTCCTATAAAACATGTGTTTATGTGACATAGTGGCATCATCATCATTCCATCTTGGCTAATTTTTTAATAATATTTAATACTTTATTCTTTTTTATTATGAAGGCCCATAACCACTCATATTATATAAAATAAAATAAGTCAGTACAGGAATTGAGATCAAACATGTCAATTGAAGAATTTAGTAAAACAAATAAATAAAATATGACGAGTAAAACGATCATAAATAATAAAACACTTGGAAACTGAACAAACAACCGTGAAGAGAGTCTGAAATTCACATTCAAAACAATTACTTCCCAAAAGTGTTTTATGGTTTAATAATTCCTTTCAAAGCATTCAAATATTTTCGGGTAGAATCGTTATAAATCCGCTCCATATTTCCATACAGATCCCGACACATTTGGAATCTTCAAAGAGAAGGCAGAATATTGTATAGCAGCAAATATAAAAATTGCTCGCAATTATTCAGCCTCCGGTGGCTTATAGGAGCATAACTTGTTTGCATTTAGGCTTTGACATTAGACAAAGCAACATTTAATGTCTTTATATTATTAGAAGAAGTCCCACTATTCGATACATCAAAAAATATCATCTCGTTTATTAAATTTGATTCGATGTTTTCTTGCCAATATACATTCAATGATTTAGCTCCCTTTAAAATCTGAACATGAAGACAATCGAGAGGAAGGCATGTATGGTAGAATTAATAGTTCTCTCACAGTCTTTGCATAGAGAGTCACAAAAATATAGATTCGCCAATGTTTGAGGTTTTGCTATGAACCCCTTATCATCGTTGATATGAAGCAACGGCCCTTGCATTTTCTTGTGCCAGTGTCTACAAAAGTCTAAAAGATTCATACAAAGGGTCGCATAACTTATTAACACTTCTTCCTTATTGTTACTGCTAATACATTTTCAGATGCCAGAGAAACGGAGGAATGTAGTATTTTTCGAATCTTTCCAGAGGAAAATTAAATTTACATGGTACAATAACTGAGGAGGGTTGTTTTTTAAGATAATAAACTGATATGATATCATCGCATAATGCTAGAATATTCAAAATCTGGGTCGCTCCGTTTGGAAGATTTTTTTTATGTGTTCTGGGGAAGGTATAGAGATCGTCTAGTTAGTAATACACAATAAAAGGTATCATAAAAACATTGATAAATAAACAAATAGATCATTCTCTAGTTGTAGATCTTGTGCATCTTATAATCGGAGACGCTGGAAGGATACTTGGAACCCCAAATGTAGGTTGAATTCTATCTACCAAGACATTGTCAGTTCTTGATCCCAAGTCCAATTTATAGTAAAGGTCGTGCTTCTCAATCACCTTAAACGGGCCCAAGAAAGTTGGAGAAGGAGACTGTTTTATATGTTCATTTTTAACAAAAACAATTTTTTTTTTTAATTGTTTGGTAATGGCTCCTTTATTAAAGTGTCTCGAAAGAACGTGTGTTATTTTCTCTATTATTTTAAAGAAACTTTTGACGTCTTGGTTGCCAGAACTAAAGGTGGACGCGTTAAATCAATTAAAGGCCATAGATCCTGAGTGACCTGTGAGTAATTAAAAAGGTGAATATTTAGAACCTGAGTCTATTGGTACTGAGTTCCTCAATCCCCATAAAACTACAGGTAGTGCATTGATTCAGTCTTCTTTTTCTTCCAGCATTCGTACTACTAGCCCAGTCTTAAATGATCTGTGGAAACGTTCTATGAGTCCGTTGGACTCTAAATGATACAAAGGTTGTGTTTTTGGTTCTTTATTGTGTATTACTAACAAGACGATGATTTGTTTACTCACTCTGTCGTCTAGGTGGAGTAGTGGAGGAGTTCGACTTGTTTAGATGGTATTAATTATTCATCATATACCTCGTATTCTTTTTTCCTTTTTAGATTTAGTAAATTTGGACGAGTTATGAAGAGTTTTTGGAAAAAATCATTGATAGGGGGCGATGCAGACGAGTCTTCAACAGTGGAAATATTTGAATTTCTAAGTTCTTTGGCTGCAACACACATTTGCTTCAACTCTTCAATAGATGGGACTGTGCTCTGAAGTACACTTGCTGGTCTTTAGGGACATTTCTGATGAGGGCATCTCGTAGTAAATGATGACGCAAATCATGAATGTATTCCTTGTCAAGGAGACACTCAACTTCATCTATAACTCCCCCAGGGGAAAATCCTGATGAATTGCACAGCATACCAGAATTTTTTTAAATTATATCTGAAGGTGAGAGACTATATTTCTGTAAAATTGTCTTTTTTGCACAATCATACATAAGTCCTTCTTTTTTTAATAGCAATATACCTAAAATTTCACCAGGTAATGCTGAAGCCATTAAACAATATTTGGTCTGATCTTCATTGATCTTCCTCATCAAAAAATCCAGTTTAATTCTACGAAACCAATTTTCCAAATCCTTCGTCTAAAACTTTAGAAGACGTAGATCTGCTACGCAAGAGTTAAGTTGCTGACCTCTTTTTCGCTAGGTACTTTTGTTCGATCTGAGAGACATTGCCTGCATGGTCTTAACAATCAAAATGAGATTTTCTAAGAGGCATGATATCACGTCGGGGTCACCAATGTTAAGATTTCAAGATATTTATTTTAAAACAGAAAAAATGATAAAAACCATAAGCAATTAGTTAAAAACGAGAATAAAAAACCTGAGGTCTATAACTTACATCAAATTCTTGAACGTGATTGACCAATTTCTATTTGCGCACTCCAAGCAGTTGGGGATCTCTAGGACCACTGTTTACGTCGTCAACAAGTTCGAAACGTTGAAGAGGAAGTAGGGATCTCTCAAAAAGGTCAGGCTGGATCCGGAGGAATTAAATAGAACAGCCTGGCTAAATCCCTTAAGTTTATAAGGGTCCATGCAATTGATCTCGGAGTTTAACACCAGACTGTCCAGAGATACAAAACATACCATAAAAGTTGGTGAAAGAGCATTGTGAGGGTGGAAAGACCACTTTTGACACCAGAAATGGAAAAACTCGTTTCTTCCGTTTCAGAAAGAGTCTTTTGAACTTTTTTTGACATTTTAGGGTCCCCTACAGCCCTGATACCAACACCCTCGAGTACACATTTTGAATGCTCTCAAGGGGAAGGACTGAAGTGCCCGTCATACAAACACCGAGCCCTTACTTATTTGACGCCTGAGGCTACCTAACTTTTGCTCATAGCTCGGTTTATCATTCATTCCGTATATTTCACAGTCTTGGAACTGTTAACATTTTTAGTAAGTATTGGTTCGTTTTTTACATTTATTTGTTCGTTTTACGATACATATTCACTTTCTTGATCACGGAATGCCGGCATCATCCCTGACTCATAAAAACAGAAAGAATAAGAAAAAACGAAAAAGAGACAAATTATGCACATATAATTGAACGCTGTTCAATCATTATTTCAGTCGTTCTTATTTCTTGAGGCACTCAAGTGCTCAAAAATGAATGAAAATAAACAAAGTGACTCATTTTTACTCAATATCCTAGCCTGATTTTTGATTAATGCTGTCAAATCTATTGAATTTTTAGTTTCACTAAAAGCAGGAAATAAATCATTTTGAAAAATATTGTGCAAAAAATAATGGAGGTAGATGAAAATCATTTTTCATTCTACTTTTTTTTCCTTTATCAACTTTTTGAAGTATTGAGCTTTCTTATATATTCTATTGTGATAAGATTGACCTTGTTGCATATACTGTTGTAAGAACAACATATCTTCTTCCATTTTAATTATATGCATTAGCATATAAATGTAATATCAATAAATTATCTAAATTACAAGTTAGTTCATCTTGACGTCTTGAAGTCGAAAGGTTTCATTATTTTTCATTGTGTCTTTAAATTTATATATATATATATTTTCAACATAAGCAAGGAATGATTACGTAAATATTTTTTAATTTTCCCTAATATTTATTGTAATTATGGATATCCATTAACCAAATAGTTAACATTCAAATTCAATAATAGTCTTAGAATTTTTTCATTCGAAGTGATTTTTATCCACTTTTTTGAAATTGTAAGTCCCCAAAACTCATTCAATAATCATTTTAGAAAGCATTAATTTTAAAACGATAATTGTTGATATAAAAATACACACCTAAACTGGATAAAAATTTGAATTATAAGAAAGCCAGACGTTGGCATGTACTTTTAAGTTGAATAGTGTAAGACATCCTTAGACGCTTCTGTACGCTTCCAACGCTTCACGCAAAGTATACTTTACTTGTCTTAAGGAATAAACCAAAAAAATTAAAACAGGATATAGGGTATTAGTGCCGTAATCTGTTTCAGGACTTAGTTGGAGTGACAATGGATCACACACCATTCACCCTTTAAGTAACTTTGAAATAAAAAATGAGGAAATTTAATATTTTTTTTCATGAAAATATTACTTTAATTAACTACAGAGCAAACTTAGTGTGAGTTTGACATTTCAAATTGTTAGATTTGAATTATTTCATGGGTGCATGGAAAATACCGTAGACAGACAGAACTTCGACCAACAAACCGTCGAATAGACTAAAAGTAGACCAGACAAAATGTCGACTGTAGAAATAATGTAAGGGGCTCCTCCAAATGTTATTGCAATATATCCCATTCAGTCTTTTCCCGTCTGAAACATACCCCTTCCCAGTAAGGGCCCCTCCCAACCCCCTTAAACAACCCGAATGTTGGGTCTGTTTTCAGGGAGCACCGTGTCCCAAAATGGGATAAAACTCACTGCCACTATTAAAGCAACCAATAAGAGCCCTAACTACCCCTAATTTACACCCAAAATATTGGGACTGTTTGAGGTGCCGCCAGGGCCCAAATGGGATGAACCCCACCACCAGTACTAACATTTACCCCCCGAAGGGCCTCCAAAATTTGAGGCTGTTTTGAGTTTTACCTCTTTTTGGGGACAGACTGTACCTGAAAGCTGCCCCAATTTCCTGGATATAAATTAAGCTGTTGAGATTGAAGGTAATCTATCTTACGGTGGTGAGTTTCATCTCTTGTTAAGACCTGGTGATACATGAAAACATACCAACATTCGCTGTATAAATTATGGGGTGTTCAGGGGGCGTTACTGTTGTTTATGTAGGGGAGATGTCTCTTTTAATTTGATTATAAGAAAATAATAGATATTAAATAAGAATATTTAATATATATTAACATTATGAATATTAATTTTTGTGGAATAAATTGGTGTGCTGAGAGTTCAATTACTTAAAAATAATTGAATTAACAGCGCAGCGGTGGGGTTCATCTCATTTTGGGACTCTGTGGTTCCCGAAATAACCCCAAATTTCTTGTCATCAATTGGGGTTTGTGAGGTTTCCTTACTATTAGTTTATGTAGGGGTGGTGGGGTAAATATCTCGGGCAGGAAATGTCTGGAGTGAAATGTCTTAGGAACTGTTTTTCATATTTGGAAATGTAATATTTTTCGGTCGAAGTTTTGTCGTTTGACGTTCTGTTGGTCATCGTTATGACCTACTACCTTCATGGTAGTGGTTAGTATTGATAATTAACTGTTACTCTATAGTAACAAAATATCAGGCATCCATTATTGAAACGTTTATATAATATGTACTCTCATAACTTTTTATATTTTTCCGCTCGGTGTATTAAAATCTGAAAACTTATTAATTCAATAATTAAGGAAGGTTGAGTGATTGATATTATTGGATATTTCGTTATATTACAGCATAAATATTAGTTACAAAATAAAAAAAGTTAAGCTCTCTAGTTTACGTACACGTTGAGAAAATGATCCTTGAACGTGATCAACGAATTTCCATTCACGCACTTCCAGCAGTTAAACGTCTCCAGAACAACAGTTTACGTCGTCATCAAGTCCAAAACGTTTGAGAAGAAGAAGGGCTCTATAAAAAAGGCCAAACTTGACCCGAAGGAGATAAAGCAAAAAATAAAAAAAAGCGGCTAGATTAATGATTAAGAGAGCTCAGACATACACTATTTATAATACTAGTTTAGTTGAAATTATATTATTAATTAATAAATTATATGTTGCATAAGTTTATAATTCAAAATGTTCAGATTTTAATGGACCAATCGGTACACATCACTAGGAATATTTTTTTTAAGAATGTACATATTTTTTATATTTAATTTATACACCCATGATGCAAAAAATATAAATTTTTATACAACTTTAACTATAGTGAGACATAACACTTTGAATTTCGTTTCTAACGAACTAAGAAAAGGGATATTAACTATTTAATCAAATTAAATGATATTTTTTCATTCAAAAACCAATACTTATTGTAAGGTTCAACAAAAATTAGGGGGTTCGCCCAGCTGAAACCAAAACAAAGTTAAAAGGATGATTCATATTTAGACTCATTTGCCAAACTGGGACTATATTAAATCTCGAAATGAGGAGAAACTACAATTCAATCAATAATAGAGGCATACGCAGATAAATTAGTTTATAAAAAATATTAAAATAGGAACATAAGATACGACATAATGCTGTTGTAGTAAGACAGGTCACTGGGTCTTAAAAGCAAAAAATATGGAGATAAGAGATATTATAAAAATTATGTGCATAAAAACTAAAACGGACACGAGTAGATTAGATTAGAGTTAGGTTGTTCGTACATTACATGTTGTAAAAAATTTTAATATATATTTTTGTGACACTCTAATATACATATACAATATTTAAAATATAGTATTTGTTATGTCAAATTTTGTAGTTAGCTAGAAGAAAAAAAGCTATATAGCTGGTTTTTTCTTTCATCGAATACATAATTAGAATAAAAATGTAGCAAATTGTGTATTATTAACATTATTAAATTATCTATTGAGTTTAATAACTTGGATAAAATTATCATTATGCTTTATACATTTTACACGATTCCTGGAAAATTTCTAAAATTAATATTTCGTTATTATAAATAATTAGTAATTTATCTTATTTATAATAATTATGAATTGTTCCCATTTTCTAAATCTATATTTTTTATAATAATTCAAATAAATCTATTCCACAGCCCCTTTCCCTTTCTAATCCTTCTACGAGTAGGATGTTTAAGCAACGGTGTTTGGAAACTCCAACATTAAAATACTTGCTGTATCAATATATTTACCCTTAATAGCTGTTAATAGGGATGACAATTTTATGGGGACAACAGAGAGTTTAGCAATTAGAAAAGGAAAATGGTTGGACCTTGTACTTTTATTTCTTTTTTGTTCGTTCTTCAATAGATCATTCTGGTGCTAATATCTCCCTCTTACAGAATCATTATCACCTATCTTTGGTGTAAATTGTTATAACTTTGCAAAATAAGTTTAATACCAAGTGATCTAAAGTGATCGATTAATTTTCATTTGCACACCCCAAGCAGTTTGGCATCTCCAGGACCATCGTCTATGTCATCAGCAAGTTCCAAACGTTGGAGTGGAAGAATGAATCTATCAAAAAAGGTCAAACAATATCCAGAGGAGTTGAAAAAACCCACAGCCGAGGCCAATCAATCTGCTCAAGTCCATGAGGTCCCATGCATGAGATCTCACGGTTTGACTGCAGGATGTCTAGAGAATTATAAAAAAAGTGAGTGGAAAGAGCCTTGTGAGGGTGGAAATGCCACTTTTGACATCAGTAATGAAAGAAACTCATCTCCTCCGTTGCAAGACTCTTTTTAAATGAGTCATTTAACTTTCTTTGAACTCTTTTTTGACGCTTTTTTGACCACCCCCTACAGCTCTGATGCCAACCCCTTGACTACGCCTTCTGGGTGAATGTCAAGGGGAAGGCTTGTAGTGTCTGTCATCCAAACACCGAGACCCTCAAAGCCACTGTTAGGACGTACTGGAACGCCATGATAGAGGGTTACAGCCGCATCCGCCACCTCATAGACGCCATTATTGCCGCTAAGAGAGGCTATATTAATGATTAAGAGAGCTCAAACACACATCCATTTATAGTATTAATTTTGTTGAAATTCTATTGTTAATCAATAAAATATAGAAAAATCGTTCCAGGATGACTTGGACTGGTAAACACAAGGGGACTATAAAGGAAGTGTCATTTCATCTTGCCTCAAAATTTAGCTGACAATAAAGTTGGCTTATGGAAATCAATTTTGAAAAGTATGTTTAGTATGGGTATGATATGAAAAACAGGTCTGATTATGGGGCTAACGATCTCTTTATACTTTAAAAAAAATAGATATTTGTTTTAGAAAGGTCGTCGTGTACAAATATTCTCGAAGTGTTAATCAAGGGGAACAGAAAATGTGGTTAAAAAAATGGTGGCATTCTACAAATATTCAGCCAAAATGTAGGAGAGAAGATGGTACATATAAGTTACGCTGGAAGCATAAATACAAGTGACCTGCAAGAGGGCGATGGGGTGATATTGATGAATCCTGTCGGACCGTGAATGTTTTTGGAAAAAAAAGAACTCAAAATCAATAGTTATTCACAAAAATTGAATTTTTTGGAATTTTTTTAAAAATATTTTTTGGAGAAAAAATTTTAAATATCAAATTTTTTTCGAAAAAAATTACACAAATCTACAGTTTTTCTCAAAAAAACAAATTTTAAGGGAAAAAAATTCAAAAATCCATATTTATTCACAGAAATTAAATTTTGGGTGGGTGGGGGGGAAGTAGTACAAGAATAAACATAGTGTCTATACGAAGTTCGTTTTCAATTTTCGTGGACAACGTATATATGATATGATATAGTATATTTTGGAACAAACTTCTCTGACAATCGTCTCATACTCAAAACATTCGAAAAAAATTAAAGGCATAAGCCAACCGATATGCCATTATCCTCAGCAACTTCTCTGATAGTCATTCGACATTTTTTTCCTTTAATAACGATAGTTATTTTATATTATTTACATATCTTAGTACATATACACACTATAAATCAAATATCACCTTAACATAAACATCAAATACATATAATTGGTAATTTATTAGTTATAGTTAAATTGGTACATCAATATATCCATTAAAAAATGGTTAATGAGCATATCTATAATATCAAATTATTAATATAATTAACTATCGTTAAAGGAAACCAATAATCTAGTACAACGACTTCCATATTTTTATTATTCTTTTGCCCTTAACATCTCCCATTAAAAATTCTGAGAGATACAGAAGCAGGTCAAGATTAATAAACAACGCTGTACGTAATACGTAAATATTATCATTAAAAATTATTATGTAGCTAGTGGTGTGGCTGCACATGAGAAGGAGCTCATAATTTTAATCAAGTTGGACACACAGCTATGGATCCCGGGTGGAATAACCCCTTTCGTATGCTTTGCCGTGTAGAGCATTTCCTGGACCTTGGAAATAATGTTCTCTATTTTGAGACACTCATCATATGAAGGTGACGTGACGTCTAGCTAATCCAGCTGCGTGACTATTTGATAAATACAACAACAATTTTCTTCACTGTGCTTAGGTGTCTGATCCAGACTTATCATTGGCATCTTTGCGGCATTTTGTAAGAGTTTGTACCGCATATAAACATTTTTTTTTCTTTACTCAAAACAGTTTCCCCGTATACCATTATCAACATTTCAAGTGTCTTTGAGCAATTAATTCCAATTTTTAAACATAATTTTTTGAAAATTCTAGAATCCATTCTTATTAAATTGCAAAAAATCACTGAACATACATAATACTTCTATCCATTATGACTCTCACAAACAAGCTAAACATATTATGTAGTTTTAAGCAATAAATATATGTTCTTTTTCGAATGTACTAACATAAAAAAATCAAAAAATCTAGCATTAAAAAAAAATTACGTTGCCCGAAATATGAAAAGTGACCCTACTGATTGAACACATGTTTTATGTATGCTTGTAAAATATTTTATTCAGTAAAAGAAGTAGGCCGGGCCGGCCGTCTACAGGATATTATTTTAAGGGCCTTAATTTTTAAGAAGAGACAATATTGAAGAATTTTAGAATTATTTTTTCAAGTTGAGGTTTTACCTGAACAAGGGAACTTTATTTTAGAAAAGAAATGTAAAACTTTTTTTGCTTTGATTGTTATTAAAATTTTCTCTTCTTCAAATGTCGGAAAAAGTTATAATACTTCAATTTAACCCGAATCTTAAGGAATTGCTGACAATCCCAAGTTCACGTCTTTAAATATTTTTTAATGAGTACAGTTCAAATCCACTGAAAATAAAAGATAGTTTAATAAGAATTTTATCTATATCTAAGGAAAAAATTGAAATGACTTTCGATCCCAAGTCCAGTTGTGAGTCTTTCCTTTCTTGTCCAAGATAAATCTTCAGTCTTTGAAGGTGTTCCTTTGCTTTTATAACATCTGGCATCTTGAGAAAATGTATATTATTTACAAAAAAAATTAAGTTGTGTAATACCTCAATATAGGGATAAACATTTATTTATTAGTCTCAAAAGGATTCAACATTGCATTTACTTTTGTGGTTAATTTGAAAGCACAAAAATATATATTATGTTTCTTTGTTAGATACTTATTCAAAAGAAAAACTATTCAATGTTCTTTTGAGTACAAATTGAATGATCCAAATTATTTTTTTTTAGACATTCATTTTATAGATTATATTACATTAACAAAAATATATTCAGATAATTCTCAGCATAGAATTATAAAACATTTCTTAAGAAAAATATCATTTTCAAGATTATTAGCAATGTAGCTAATAAAATAAAAATTAGCGTATAGGTACATAATAACATGAGACTTATATAAGAAAATCATAGATGTAGAAGTACTTTAACTTTAAATCCATCAAATTCAATAAAATTGAACTATTCCTTCAGAGAAATTATCTCAAGAGTAATTTTTTTTGATCGAATTATATAGTTCGAATAACAAATATTTTTTAATAATTGTATAATTCAAATTTTAATACTTCAAAGGACATACAAAGTCCACAAAGCTTACTTTATTATTTCTAAATGGGATCCAAAGGAACCTTTTAAGTGTTTAAAAGGGACCTATAATTTGATTTTATCCTGTCTTTTCACTCTTGCAGGTCCTTATAAATGACTCAAAGAAATGATCGCTCTCTGCAAAGTACGATTTTGACTAATATGACAGTAAAAAATTTCATTTTCCCACTTAAATTCGTTTAATACATTTTGGGTATCTTTTCTGCCTGAGAATAATTTGATATTATTCTTAACTAAGGGTTAATTTCAGCATATATTAATCCTTATAAGTATATTGAGCTTATGGTTTCAAAATAGATTGGTTATAACGTTACTGGTTTTTCTATATCATGAGACCATTGATTGTTACAATAGGACGTTTTTAATGCTCAATTAAACATATGCTTAAGATTTAAGACGTAGAATAAAATTTTTGACATTGATACTGATATTTCACTTTGTGTCTCACGTTTATAAGACCTTTGTTACTATATTATAGAATGTACATTTCGATTCATTTTTCGATGGGTTGCATATATTTGTTTTATTCTACATATTTGGCAATTTTAGTGACAATAGTGATCTTCCAGATCACTAACCATCATTAAACTTGATAAATACTACTGCCGGAAAATGTATTGTGGAGGGAGAGTTCTTGAGTCCTCCAGTGATTACGACATGCCTTTTTTCATTACAGATATGATGACCTTTCAAGAAATATTTTTGCATATATTTTAGATGTATAATATAATATAAATATTGCTATATTTGCCTACAAGGGGGAGGCAACGGAAACCTTCCCCCCCCCCCAATCATTTCTTACGTATATGATATTTGGAAAACATAATTTAACTTTAATTTAAGTTCTAAAAAATAATGGATTCAACAGTCATAGACTATTATTGAATGATATACAGAGTGGGAACCTAAAACTTGAAATAGCATTCAATTAAATGTCTCCTTTATTTTTAATTGCGAGGTTTCGTTACACAACCAAATGACATTTAAACCAAAATAAACAAGTTTTGTTTTTATCTCATGTCTTAATCGTAAAAATGTTGTAGCAATAACAAAAAAAGCAACGTGTGTGCGATCCCCTCCGCTCCAATTTTTTTTAAGAAGAAGACCTTAGGCATATTCATTCGGACTGCTTAAAACATCACGAAGTCGATTTTGGGCCCATCGAGCCAAGAAGAATATAAATTTCTGCAGCAACAATATGGCTGACTTATGGACTGCCTCCAAGTGTCCTCCTCCAGCCATGACCTCATCCCCCTGCAATTTGTAGTTTGTGGTTTCTTGAAGAATAATGTTTGCCGCTCCACTCATCCAAATATGGATTCGCTGCAAGCAGACATAATGAAAGTAAACGCAGTCTTCATCGTCAAGATTTGTCAATCTGTTTGCCGGCGTGTCAACGCTTTTATTATTTGTGAAGGAGGACGTGTTGAATAAAATAAAATATAGTTTTTAAACATATCACCAATTGGCAATGCATTAGCGAGCGGCTCTTGTATGTTTTTGAATAACGAGCGAGAGCAGGAACGCACTCACCATTTTAGAAGAGCAAAAAAATCCCTCGAATTTTTACTTATTTATATAAATTTGTATTACTTTTTCCGTTTTCTGTATCTTTAACATCGGAATATCATCGGGAAATTGTAGAGTTAAAGAATATTTAAGATTACAAAAAATAGATTTAAAGTTATGCCTCAAGATAAGTTATAATCTTTTTTACTATGCTGTATCTGTGGCTCTCTGATGTCTTCAGATCATGAGTTAACCTCTCACGTAGACGGCCACTCTTAGAAGACTCAGACATCAGTTTCCTCAGAGTTACCACCAGCTCCTTAGTATGTGGAGATTACATTAGAAGATAAATCTTTCTTATTTGTAAATGAATTTTCCCAACTGAAATACTATATAGTTATATTTTTATGTATGTAGTAAATTGACATGCAATCTCAAAATCTCACGCAACACTAAATTAAAAAACTTATGAACCTTGTGTTCAAGCTAAAAATATTGATCAGGCTTAACTGGATGATAGTTTATGAAACCTTGTAATTACATGTCCCCTAAGACAGTGGTTCCCAAAAGATTTGTGCAAAGGCACACCGAAAGACAAATAAAAATTTCTTATACAACTATTTTAATTAAACCAATAATTCGGTTTATTATAATCTATTACAAAGTCAAAAATCAAGTCAAAAATCGTACGGCACACTTAACCTAGTCTCAAGACACACTGTTTGAGAACCACTTAATGTTATTTTATTTGCATTTTATAATGTGTATTCTATCAATTTAATATTTTTGATTAAAAGTAATTTGAATATTTGGCTGAATTTCGTTAAATCTAATCAAGCATAAATGTTACCTTCTGATTTATACACTGCTGTTCTCAGATACCGTTGTGAGAGTATTTTTTAAAAGTGGTCAATTGTTTAAGGAAAGATGTCAAAGTTTAAAAGATGATTTATCTTTAAAAAATGACTTTGGTCAATGAATCAATTATTCAATGGTTAAAACATAAGAATTAATCATTTTATTGATTTTTTTTTAGATCTTTAAGTTTCATTTATTCTTGTAGATTATTTTTCTTCATTTTTTGGAATAAATAATTCAGAAGTTTAATTACTACATAAAGAGATGTCAAATTCAAGTACTCTTATACGAGCGAAAAAATGATTGCTGCTAATTTTTAATTGAGTCGGAGCAACCTTTTTCTTTAAAAAACGAGCAAGAGCTTCCTCACAAAATTAGTAACTGAGCTTGAGTGCGCTCAGTTACTATTGCTCTGCCAATAGGTTCTTCGTTGTCTTTTCTACATTCCTTAAAAACACGTTTTTCGTAATTTAGTCATGCTATTGCAAGTTTTGGGTCCCCACTCCACATAAATATGAACCATGTACGTATTTAATGGATATTATTTTGACCTAAAAATTCAAAAGATATATTATTTTCCCATGCTCTCTCCTTCCTTCATTTGACAACTCGTATGCAGACAATGCCAATTTTTTATTATGTGTACGTATAAAAAAGAATATAGATACTTACAATATGAACAAAAAGCCAAGAAAAATTGGATCTTTTTCCTTTCAAACAATGGAAATATATTATGAAGAAATAATATAGAAGCCCATATGTAGATAGATCGATCGTTATGTAAGTAAAGGTATAATAATAAAAAATAATATGTTAAACTGAAACAAAATTAAATACAGCTTCAATGAGGTGGGTAAAGATGAACCTCATTAATTTCTCATTAAAACTCATCAAAAAAGGAATTTAATTCCAATTCTATTTTGATTACATAATCTCCCTATGCCATTAAACATATTATTTAATATTTATGCAGCAAATTAATAAATAAAATCGAGATTCATTTCAAATGTGCACATTACTTAAACCAGTCAAAGAAAGTTTACTTTAAAAAAATATTTAAGGTTGTATAGCATATTATAATAGTGAATTACTAATAGTAATCATAGATATTATATTAATTTTGTTTTCTTTTTGTATTAAATTAGGCTCTGAAACAATTAGAAATCATATATTTTCGTTCATTTTGACGATATTTTTCTTCTTAAATGTTTTAGACAGTTTTTGATTAAGAATTCCACTTGAAAATTAACTTGTTCCCTGTGGAATGTGTAGATAACGAGTGACCTAATGAAGTTCTCTATTTAAGTTTCAGCCATTTTCATCTCTTGATAATAATCAAAAGTAATTGAAATGGGCTAAAATGTTTGTTTTGGTCGACAACGAGAAGAAAAATCAGACCATCATCGACAAAGAATAATTGACTTACTCAAAACCCCTTTTCATAGAGGAGTGGAACAACTTGCCCTCGAACTTCCTCAAGAACAGCTGCTCTTTTGTTTGTCCCCGTATTGAAGCCTTTATTCAGAATAGAGGGAAACATATTCAATAACAAGTATAGAAAATTGTTGAATTATCTACTTTTGCTTCAAAAGTTTTCAGTAAAAATTGCATAAAATAAAAATATGGAAAAGTAAAAACAGCTTTTAAAATTTTCTAATTTTTGAGTCCTCACCCTGCATAGCCCAGAAAATTCCATCAATATCTGGTATAAAT
This sequence comes from Lepeophtheirus salmonis, assembly GCF_016086655.4. Classification (NCBI taxonomy): domain Eukaryota; kingdom Metazoa; phylum Arthropoda; class Copepoda; order Siphonostomatoida; family Caligidae; genus Lepeophtheirus; species Lepeophtheirus salmonis. The sequence goes on from NC_052143.2 coordinate 24,558,466, forward strand.
TCAAGGAGGCACGTCGTAGAGTGGAATATTTAGAGAGGAAGGATTTTAAACTTGTAAATAAGGTAGTTATTATGGAAACTTTCGTCAGGTCTCGCACATCTAAAGGGTTTATAAATTTCCATACTTATTTTTGAAATTGAAATTAAATTCAATGCTTCGATTACTAAAGAGATAAACATTCATTTAAAAAAAAAAAAATTAAAAAAAAAAGTAACGGCTTTATTTTTACAGCACCTATTTTATCAATAAGAGTTTCCATTATTATGATTAAACAACATAAGAATATTACTTTTTTGTTAAAAAAATTGAGATGGAAACTCCTCAAAACGTCACCCTTTAATGTACTGTAACGTTACTATTTACCCGTTTTAACACACAAAGTATTGAAGTCCATGCAAGGATCTTGGGTGAATTAGGAAATAAGTTTATTAACTATGAATTGAACCCCAAAGAATATGTTTTTGTCAATGTATCCACCCTCAGAATTGATGGTGAACTCCAGGTGGTGGCAGAAGCTGCTGCAGACACTCTGAATGTACTCGGCGCTCACGGAGGCCGAAGCCTTGTTGACGAAGGTATTCGGAGTTTGGGTTCTGTTGTGGCATCTACCACAGGCATTTGACTCCCCGTGTGCCTAGATGGCATAGTCATGAGGGTTGAGATAGGGATTCTGCGGCGGCAAGAAGTCCTTTGCACAGAAGTGTATGTTTAACTGGAGCCACTCTTAAATTTACTTTGTAGTATGGTCTTCTTCTCATTGACAACCAGGCCTAACATTATCCTTGAAGCAGGATGTTTGGCGGTGGAGACATATAGGTGCTTCTACATCCCTGAATGTCACTACTTGATCATTCTGACATGCTGATTGAAGACTGGGTCAAAAAACTGGGTAAGAGTATACTCATGAGAAAATATCACTATGAGTTCACAGGTTTTTAGTTTCCTCCTGTGTTTTTTATCGGCCTGGACACTCCTGATGGGGATAAGCTCATCTAATGCCCATGTCAGTAATTAAGGAATTCAGCTTTTTCTTCAGGTGGTTGACGGACATGGAAGGTGTCTGCTGAATCACTGCAGTCTACCATTACAAATGAAGTTACATATTTGGAAATTTAATTGTATCATATTATAGAATACACTCAAAAATTCGTTGGAGGAGTCAATAAGACACTTGTTAAGGTTACCATAACTTGGCTTGAGATCCATTGGAGTTATGAATTCCCAGTTCTAGACATATAACTCTGGTGATTGAAGTCCCTTCAGTGATTACGCAGTGCAGCCTGCTTCCTGCTCTTCAAATAGGAAAGAAGATTAATGAAGAGACGAAGAAAATCGTTCTCATCTATCTATTTCAATTCTAAGTTACTCCAAAGATACTGAGTTGTACATTTTGTCTCCCTTACATCTCTCATTTCCTCGTGCTCTCCTACGATTCGACCTTTGAGTGCCTCCTCGAATCCTCTCAGTGATTCGCCAACCACCTCTTCTAGTGGTACATCCTAGCTCATACCGAAGAGGAAATCACAGCCCTTGCCTAATTTGATGTTATGCTTGTTCGTTCATCCTTGAGTCTCTTCCAAAATGAATAATCCTTCATATCTAAGGTCTAATGATAATTGATAACGGATTATTAAGTGATTAGCTCTCCCTCCATTAGAATTACTGTCGTGTATGTTTATTTTTCTTTAATCCTATTTTTATTAATACTATTTATATTGTCTCTGGTTGAAACACATTAGTTATTACATAAGTGAGATTATTATTTACATTCAATAAAATTAGGTAAGTCTTCCTCCCGGTGAGCTTTATCCTATACGAATTTTCCCAGTGCGAGTTATCCCAGTACTAACTATCCCTATACAGCTGACAGCAAAAACGTTGTGTCTTGTTCAACTGTACATCGTGTCATCAATGAAGGCATACGGTACCACAGCTATGTACGTCAAAAGCGACAACTTCAAATAGGAGAAAAGGGTCATCCGAATCAAGACTTTGATCAAGCTAAAACTGAGGCTTCCAGTGAAAAGATTTTATTGATTAAAAGTCAAATTGATGTTCGTGTGTAACGTTGATTTTTCTGAAAATGTTAATAAAATCGTTTTTACCCTTTCTCTGCTTGGGAACGTTTACATGACCAACCGTTTACATGAAAAACGTCCTCCTTTTTTAAATGTTTAATTACTACCTAAAGACTACTTCTTAAAATAGAATATTTAGAAAATGAAAAAAGGAATTGAATTTTAACAATACACGCTTGTTTTCTTACAGAACCATACGATTTTTATAACTTTTTATTATATTATTTATATTATCAAAACAATACTTATTAAATTAAGTTCTATTAATTCCTATAGATAATTATTAAACAATCGTAACCACACTGATTAATTTTTCCCCTTTAAAAAAGAGGGATACAATTTCAGTAACATGATGACACCATGCTATCCACAGCAAAAGAAAAATATATATCTATGTATGTACATCAAAAATATAATGTAATAATTGAAATAAAATTATAATTTTGATAGGCAAATGATGTAATCTTTGACTTTTATTTAGAAAGTTACAAATTATTATCTTTTACATATTATATGTAGGAATAATAGACTGGTTCTTATTTTTTTATAAGATTTGTTGGATATACTCCAAAATTGTTACTTTTGATATATTTGAAGACCCATAAAAATATCAATTTTAGAATTTATGGAACTGCTAGGGGGCTTTGGAAGAAAAAGTAGATTGAACATTAATGTGAATAAGGCTGAAGGGATCTCTAAAGTAAAGGAAACTGAAGAAAACAAAAACCAACTAAGAAATGTATTAATTAGATATACAAGTCGAGAGAGCAAGTAACCTAAAATTTGAAGAAATGGAAATTAGAATAAAAAAATGTTATTTCACTTTCAAAACTACAGTTTGGACCTGTTTGCAAGAATAGTAATATGGAATCAAATGGTTGTATCAAAAATTGGTCATTTAATGCGTGTCTTGGACTAGTGGACATGAAAAACGCTGGATAGGAGTAATTTTTGATGGTTTAGAAGATTGAATGGGAGTCCATTTACATAGACAAGCAGCATAAATATGGATATGAAAAGAATAATTGATTATGATCTTTATCACCGTCCTGAATATGGTAATGCCACCCTTATGAAAATATTTAAAATTAAGTGAAGATTTTGGAGTGGTATAGGTGCTGTATGTTCGAAGTTACATGGTAATGTTTTATTGGGTATGAAAGGAGCAGACCATCTAGTTTGAAGCCCAAGAGTATTGAGGATCTTTGAAGAAGATGGTTAGTGATCATGAACCACTTAACTCTACCTACATTATCTGGTTTGAGGCTTATTAAAAAATTCAGGAAGAGATGGGGAATTAGCAAATGTACCAAGGTGATTTTAAAAAGCACTCAAATCCCTCTGATTTCCCATTACATTATTGACTAATTACAAATGAGCATCCTACAAATAAATGGATGAAAAGGAACGGAACAGTTATTTGTAGACTGTGTGAAGAGAAAGAAGAGGATGATATTCATTTATTCCTGAAGTGTTCTTATTCACAAAATGGAAGAATAAGACTTGGGCAATATTTGGACAACAATTGTTGATGAGGGGGATATCTACTTGTTATTGGACTTAATGAGATATAATATTATTACATTAAAATTTCTATCTACAATTTGTAGACTATTATTAATTGAAAAAAAAAAAAAACCCAAAAGCTGTGGATAGAAGTTTTATTGACTATGAATGGTATATTTTAAATGATAAACTAATTTTAATACTTTATGTAAATACTATATTTCGGCATTTTATCACTTATTTTATTTTAAATATCTGTATGTTGGTTATTTTAAGCATTTGTTTGTTTTAGAAGGTAATTTTTTTCCTATTACTTTTATTTATTTACTTTGAGGATAATAAGCCGTCCGAACTCCGGGACAAGAAAAAGAAAGGAAAAAAAAACACATACAGCTTAGCCTTTATTGATGAATGTTTAGAGATTGCGCCGGGTCCTTGAATTTGCAAGTTTTATAATGTAAGGGGGGGGGGAGATAATAAAAATATAAGAAAATTCTGACAAATCATCAAAATATAAAGGTTTTAAGTGAGTTAAATGTAAAAGGAATTACTTCTTTTGTATTAGAAAATTAAAAAACAAAAAATTATAACGATAAGACAATTTCAAAAAATATCCCAATGTGTATTACGATCCCAATTCTAATAAAAATTACCTTATCCGATTTTGCATCCAATTCCGACATTATTTATTACACTACTAACGGGGTTTAGACTATTTTATATTTCATCATATTTTCACTTATCTAAACAATCACTGGTTGTAGCGTAATAAATACACTTGCACCTTGTAGGTTAACCAAGAACTACTAGCGAGTCTAACAGATAAGTCAGTACAATGTAATGATCGTACACGTTTAGAAACGTTTAATACGGTCCCAGATATCAGAAAGCATGAATTACATTACAAAACATATAGCACTAAAATAATAATTGCTGTACCAACCGTTTCCTTACTTTCAGTTTGTGTTCAATTTGTTTCTTCTCAGATTCCGAGCATATTTTGACCATAAATTATTTTATAACTATACTTCATACAACTATAAGACTATTTAAACCCTTCCATACTTAAATCAATAGCTTTCTAATATTTTAAATTAATAAAGTATAGTTTTAAAGTTATATTAAAGGTCAAAAGTCACAAAAAAGTCAATTTCTTCCAAATTTATATTTTTTTGTGAACTAAGAAATCCCATTCGTAGGGTAATTTGTTGACTCAATTTCATGTGGTGTATTGTTGAAAAAGTTATTTTTGAAAAGTTTTTTGTCTTCAAAAGCCGTTTTTGTGACCTCTATATCTAATTGAAAAAGACTTATTATTATATGATCGTCCAAAAGCATCAAATTGTACAGTTTTTTAAAATTACAAGAAATGAATAAATTATAAATTGAATATTTTCCAGTTATTGAAACCCCTATGACAGATTTAAACGTTGAAAAAAGAAGGGAAAAAGTACCTTTATAAAATAAAAATATATAATTTGTTATTGATAAAAAGTTAATTGAGTCTACATATCTCACAATTATTGTGTTCAGATCTGCAGGAAGAGGAATCCTTTTTGATCTGCAAGTATAAATAATCGTGAGAGTACCTTTATCGCCTCCACTTTATAGTCATTTACTCCTCGCATTGTAAGAGCAATACTCCAATCTGATATCTTGATAGTTATGTCAAACCTATTGGTCATAAAACTCTCCCCCATAGATAAAGAGGTCTCACTATATCACAAAAATAAAATGATTATTTTTCTCAAGTAATACAAAAACTCTAGCCCAAAAAACTTCTCTGGGTACTCAAGAAAGAGCTTCTCCCAGCTCTATTAATCCATATATCTATCCTTTTGTATGATGAAAGAAATAGAATATATTGATATATAGTGAAATATCATAATTTTATTTGGAAAATATGTGATCAATATAATTGAATATTATTACATATTATATCTTCATTAGATTGAAGGAATAAGGGATCTTATATTGATATCCTTTCTACATACTTTCTTATCTTTATATTTCTTTACACATATATGTATGTAATATGTATATTTGTATGTCTGTGCTTCATACATATGTTCATTATATGCCAAAAAAGAAGTTGAGGAATAAAGAGAGATAATACGAAAAGTATTACTTTATAAAACTACATTATTTGTATGTATGTATATTTTTATTACACGATATGTGTGAATAAATTAGTTAAAAGCATAATGCATACTATGAAGACGGAAAGAAAAAGAGAGAGATATCTCTTAAACATAAATAAAAGAATAAAAAATGTCGTATCTTTTATATATTTCAATATACGAGTACATATGTAACATATTTGGTATACATTCCTTGAGGGCACTGGTGCCGCGTAGGATTACGTCAACTGTGTGTGTCCATCCTGTAATAACTACTTAAACTCAGAGGTGTATAAAATATATAGACCAGAAAGCGGAAGCAGGTTTTTTTTAGTTGGAAATTTAAACAGGATCTTTTATTTTCCATGGCTTTTGTCATTATTATTTAATCCTTATGAAATGAACCTTTAAGTATAAAGTAATAACTTGTGCATGTGCCCATGAAATTAACAATAAGGGTTTGCTATATGTGTAAGTCCTTCTTGGACTTGGAGTAGAATTGAGGATCCACATCGGAGGCATTCCAGCTTATAAATTCCTGCTATAAGCCGAGTGGGGTGTGTGTTAATTTCCTTCCTCTCACGGCTGCTTGCAGCTTATCTAGCACAACGTCATCAGAGTTAAGTTGCTTTCTTCCATACATTCTTCAAACTGTCAGCATTACTTTGTTCTTTTTCAGTTTTTTTGCTTTTATAAACCGACAAGACATGTTCTATGAGTTATATATTCTTTGAAAATCCAGAAAAATAGTTTATTGCTAACATATTGTTGCATAAAGCTCCAGACAACAGCTGACGTTGTCTGGTCAAGTCTAGAGTTTTACGCATGTTGTTTCTTTAATGGGTTAGAGTGATGCCCCAAAATTAGAAATTATTGTTGGAGTCAGCGGAACCTAATTTTGGTAATCCAACTAGGTAAGAAGAACACAGATACAAAATTTTAGTAAATTGGGTTAACATGTACCTCTAGCACAATTGACATTTCTAAACACGGATAAGGCAAAAAAAAAAAAAAAATGTATGTACATTATTATAAAAACATGTTTTACAATACAATACTTCTATGAAGGAAAAAAAAAAGATTATGATGTTTTAAGATTTTTTTGGTGACTCTAATTTCCTTGATTGTAGAGAGAAATAAGTGATAGCCCCTACACCTTTTATTAAATATAATAAACCTGATCAAACTTCAATACAGAGTATAAAAACTTTTCTTCCTTTTTTTTCTTATTAATTATCCTTTTAATATAATATAAGCTTAAATTTAGAGTATAAATATTGTATTTATATTCTAACAAGACAAGTAACTACATTTACAGTGCTACAGTGCAGTTCCCCCTACAAACCCTCTCCCTTTTGGTAGTAATTAGGCAAGGTATATCGAAGAAAGGGTTTACTTCTGTTGTGGAAACATTATAGATACATCCAACCATTTTTTATTTGAATTTAAAACAATGAATAATATATGGGACCACTTAACATTTTTCAAAATTCAACATGATTTTAAGTCCAAAAGATTTATGTTTTATTTATATTGGTATTTGGTTAAAAAAAAAAAATATTTTGTAATCAAAATTTAGAATATTTTATTTAAATTAAGAGATGCAAGAACCCCCTGTCTGTTACTGCGTGTGTTTAATATGATTGAAGTTTATATTGAATATATGTTTTAATTATGTTGAAATATAGTTTTGCTGTTCTACAAATAAAAAAATAAATAAACAAATAAGATAACTTTTATTTGATAATAGAAATATGTTACTTTTCAATATGTTTTTTTATATAATCCATAATAAGAAAGTTTTGCTTCATACACGTTTATAAATTGCAATTGTACTAGAGGTAAACGTTAACCAAATTTCCTAAAATTTTGTATTTGTGTTCTACTTACCAAGACGCAGTATTAAAATTAGATTCTGCTGATTTCGATAATGTTAGGCAACTGATCACACTAATATACATCTTCACAAAAAATTGTCAAAATTATTTATGAACATGTTTAAAATTTCCAAAATACCCCTCATCTAATAAAAAACGGAGATAATCTGCTTTTTGACTATATTAATGGAACAGTAATTTAAACATACTAGGATGTGTTAATCTGAGAAAATTGAATCTTTTTGTCAAATATAAAACTTACCAGCTTTTTCTAAATATCTATCTTCTGACATTTTGGAGAAATCAAATAACAATTTTTAATACCATTCAAAAAGAAGAAGATAATTTGCAAAGAAAAATAAGTTTTATAGCTTTTTGAACAATTTATCAAAACCAAAACAGAGTTGACGGTACTCCATGTTGTTTTTGCCAACTTGTATGCTATGAGAAATCTGTAGTCCTTCTTTGTATGTAAGAATTGTACATGATAATTGATTTTTATGCCAAATATTTTATACTTGAGAAAATTGTATGGAATTCTAAATTTAAATACAGGGATATCTTCTTCTATAAGCAGATATATCAACTTACTGTTAGAGTCTCTTCCTTCAGAACATCGAAAAGTAACAGTAATTTTTGATGAAATATATTCTTCAAGACACATCAAGTTCATTGGTTGAAAGTTTTATAGAGCAAAAGCTGATGGTTCTCTTATAAGAACGATTTTATGTTTTATGATTAAAAGTGTTGCCTATAATTACAATGGTTCTTGTTGTTACCATCAACTTGAAAATCATTGAGGATTGGGCAATGGCAGTTATCCAAATGAAAATGCATCTGGAATATTGTTAGCTTAGTGTGTGATGGATATTCCATAAACTAAAAAATTTTCTATCGGGAAATTTGGAATAGGAGCTCACAATCGTCGATCGAAAATCATAATTAAAAAAAATTTGTCCAATTAAACAACTGCGATTGTATAAGTTATTTAATTTCTAAAGTGCCAATAAACAAGAACAACCAATTTCATAGATGATCTCCTAAAAAAAAAAGTCAAATTTGCTTTAGTTAACTACATTGAATGCAAATCAACCGCACGTCTTATATTTTCTTTAATTAAAACAAACAATATTTTCAAACAAGTCCAAACCCTCAAAAGTTATTGATTTATTAAGGAATGGAGAATGTTCCACTCTTTTAGATTTAAAATGCAACAACAATCAAAAAATTTAAGACTACGCCGCCCAAGCTGCATATAATTTTTTAAATTTCAGCCGAAAAATTTGCCAACCGCATCATACATTAGCAAGATAAATATATTCATCGTAGGGTCCAATTGCCAACAAAATTGCTAAATAAAATTCAGTATCTTAAATTTTTGGTCGGTTCTATTTCAATACAGTATTAGTTCTAAGTTACTTGAGTTTGATTAAACCATTACAAAACGATTAAAGTTTTAAATTACATTTTGCTTCAAGCAATCCTTTCACAAACTCGGTATTTGAGTTTTGTTATGTCTTGATTACTCTTAAAATACTTACTAAATGTTAAGAGTGGAATTTAACCAAATAAACCCTTGCAAATAATTACACTATGCAACAAAAGGAAGGTTTGGAGCGCCTGCAGATTGAATTTAAGCCGTAGAACACGACTATGAAAATTTCTTTTCCTACGGCTTAAATAAAAATAATAAATGTGGGGGTGCAGCCTGCGGGCCAAAATGCTGTTGCATGGTGTTATTCATGATATCATATTACATCACCAAATGTAAGAATGTTCTACTTTATCACAATGACTTGTTTTTTCCATTCGAACACTCCAAGCAGTTGGGTATCTCCAGGAACACCTTCTACGCCGTTAGGAAGTCCGAAACGTTATAAAGGAAGAAAAGCTCTGTCAAAAAGGCCAAAATGGACCCAAAGAAGTTAAACAAATGGTCCATACCAATCTCTTGAAGTTCATGATGGCCCATGCAAGAGATATCGGGGGTTCACAACTTAATGTCCAGAGAGCCATTACAAAAGTGGATGAAAAGAGCCTTTTGAGGGTGTAAAGACCACTTTTGACATTGGCAATGAAAGTAACCTATCCTGTCCAAGACTTTTGTGAATGAGTTTTGAATAAGCCTTTTGAGTTATTTTGAACTATTTTTGACACTTTTGGCCCCCCTACAGCTCTTATGACAACCCCCTCGACTACATATTTTAGGCCTGCAATGTCTATCATCTTAACACTGAGGCCCCTCAAAGCCACTGTCAGCTAGTGCTGGGACGCCATGATAGAGGACTATATCCGCAGCAGGTGTCACGCAGCCCACAACATCCAGGAAGCCATTATTGCCGCTAAGGGAGGCTACATTAATGATTAAGAGAGCTCAGACATATATCTATTCATAGCGCATTAATTTTGTTGAAATTCTTCTGTTAATTAATAAATTATATCTTCTTGAAGTTTAAAATTCAAACTGTTCTGGTTTTAATGGACCACTCGGTAGTTCTCTAAATGAAATAATTTTATTTACATGGAATACATTAAAGTGCTTTTATTACCAATTTCTTTGGAAAAACTTTAAGTATTTTTATTGTTATACATAATTATTGAAAAAAAAAAAAATGCACGATAATAGTAAGTCATCATTCTTCATTTAAGCAACATAATTAAAGTATTTATTATTTATATAAATATAGGATATTTAAGTATAAACATTATATTTTCATGATGTTTCTTGTGAAGGCTGTTGTAAAAATTAAATTTTACTTTACAAACTTTGTGAATTGTCTTTGCGTTTAATTTTTTTAAGCATTAATATAAAAAAACAAAAAAAGGATTGCAAAATTCTGAATCAAAACTCACTAAAACTCTGGTTCTGTTTGCACTTTTAAAAGCAAAATGGTCGCTAGGAAGAAAAAAAAAATATTTGAATTAGCATTGTTGAATTACAACCTTCTTATTGAGAGCAGTTTATCAAAATTATTAATATTAATGTGATGGGGAAGTATCTTATTTCACCTAATAGTTAATAATATTTAACGTTTCTGGTTTGAATGTGAGTATAGTTTTGATGGTATTTAGTTTTACACCTCAATATTAGAGAATATTTAGAGTTAATACAAATCTTTTAAACAAAAAAAATCCAACTTTGGATATTATTGGATTTTTCATTGCGAATTATTTATGTTTTTCTTTAATTTTATTCATATCCTATTTCATAAAGTTGTGTGTCAGTATATGTCCTCTTTTGTTCTCTGTTTATTGACAACTTTTTTTATTTTATTTTTAATGATTAGCTGAGTTTTATAGGAGAAGGATTATCGTAAACTAAAATGCTTATTTATGTTCTATTTTTTACTCGATCCCTCTTCCTTCCTTGATTGTTTATGCCCTTTGCACATTTAAATGATAACTTGAATATAATAAAAAAAACTTTATTGTTTCATTCCGGGGAAATACTATCTTTCATTATGGGAGGGGGGGGGGAAGCTTAACCCTAAAAGTTATCACTTTAATATAACTAGTTCTAATTTTTGAATGAATATATGTATTTGATATATAAAAATTGGAGCTAGCAATGCCAAAATGTTGCTATAAAGTCACTGATTCATATTTACAATTATAACTTTATGTAAAGATCGTTCCATCGAATGGTATTTACCTTTGTTTCAGACACGTTCAAAGGATTTATGCTGAAACGGTAATTTCTCAATTTTGGGACTGATTTTGCGAATTGCATAATCATAATGGTATGATATATATAAGTTACTACATTGATATTACCAATAGTCGGTATTTTTTTTTACAATCATTGCCCTATACATAACTTTTTTTTTTCTTTTCAAAACTATTTTTACTTTTTTATGAAATAAAATGAGGATGCCTTTGTTTTTCCATCAACCTTTAAAAAAAAAATTAAATATCCGGTGACTTTTTTAATAAAATATTATATTATTTACCAAATGACGTTTTAATATTATTTTTTGATTGACCAAGCATTGTTATGGTTTTCTTTAATAAAATATATCCATATTTTATATGATGACATTTGTTTAGAAAATAATAATCCTTTTCTTTTTTGAATTTGAATAAAAATCTTGTTGAACACGTTTTATAATTCAAGATGGCTATGGGTAATATCAATACAATAATATAATTCATCATTATACCATTAATTAAGTATACCCTACTTACAATCAAATATATAAGTGTAATAAATGATTTTAGGAAAAAATGGGAAAGGAAAAGTGACTAAGTAGAAAAATTGCAAGATTCTTTTAAAATCCTTTAATACCTATCACCAAAATTAGAATAATATTAGGCAAGATCCGTAATTTCCAATTTGTTATGACTTAGGATGTGTCAGAAAAAGAGGTGATTGGCTGTGGCGAGACAAACCAGATAAGATTCTGGAGGCATTCAAAAGTAAGATAATTAGGGAGTACGAGCAAAACTGCAAAGCTCCGAACAGTTGGAGCAATCTGAAATTGTAATAGAACGATTGTTTTCGTCTCTTCATGAGCCTATTTAATTGTTAAATACACGCTACATTACATAGTTACTCAAAGGGCTCGAATCCTCGAAGTTGTATAACTAGGATTCTGAATTCATACTTCCAATTAATATCAAGCCAAGTGATGAGAACCATAACAAGAGACTTATAGGCTCTTTGTACAAATTTTTATGTGTATCTTTCAAGTAAAGTACAATGATATTATAAATGTTACTACGTTTGTAATAATGGTATTTAGTGATATTAATCAAAGAATATGAATATTACAACCTATATATATTCATTCATTTCAATTTAGCATGAGAATCTGGCTCCAACTTCATTAACTTGTGAAACAGATATTGATATAAATTCATTTTTCAATGTTTAATTGATTTTTGCATAAATGTGGATACATATTTAATGACGATGGAAACGGCTCTTTAAAATTTATTCGACATTCATATAATTATTTATTTTGGTTGATTGCGGTCCGTATGGGTTGGGGTCAACTCTATGAGAAGGGTTTAGGCCCTCATAAATGTCAAGTGCTTTATATTTCTCAATGTATTATGCTAATGTTTGTTCATCGATCCATGAGTCTTGTTCAATATGAATAACCCATCATGCCTACTGATATTATAATTGATAACGAAGAGTTAAGTGATACGCACTTCCTCCATTCGAACCGTGGTTGGGTTTATTTATTTTTCATACATCTTAATATATACATATTACATTGGTCATAGGTTTATCAGCTTAAAAAATCTTGCCAATTTTTCAACTTAGTCACTTATTTTTCGGCCTGCCTTTTCCTCCTTGAAATGTTTTCCTCTGCCATTTTTTCCTGACACCTTAATGAATACATATCTATTAATTAACTAACGCCGTATTAATAGAAATATAATATACAATGATGAGTCATGACTCTTCTTTTTTCTTTTCTAAAAATGTATGCTCTCTTTTTTTTTCATCCCATCTACTTACAACAGGGATACCTCCCATCACAGTATCGCATTTCTTTTCTTCAGAAAGTATCTTATTTTGGAAGGCATTTTCTCATTAGACTCGAATGACACAGACTCTTGGATTATCTAATACAATACATAATATTTATCACTTAGTAACTGTAGTTCAATATTACTTCCATCTTGAAGATCCAATATAATTTCAATTATTGAATTATACTACTGGTAGAACTTGGGATCCATACTTACGATTCGACTTGGACTTGAAACCATAAAAAAAGACTAACGAATCGGCAAATTTCTTACAATCAAAGACAATCGAGACACTTATTGCGCGTTTTCTGTTTAATGTTTACACAAATAAATGCCAACCGTTGTATAATACCGGAATGGGTTGATGAGGAAATGCTTGAACTTGTTAATCTGTCTCACGAGTCAAAAATGTTTTCAATTTTTTTTTTTTTTTTATTACTTGATGTGTTTTGCTTCTTTTTTTTTTTTTTTTTTTTGATAATTCATCTGTTTATTTGGGGAGAGCATTGGGGAGGAAAGGGAAACGAAGAGAAGAAATAAAAAGAATGAAACTTCCATGTTATAACTTGAATTTTCTTAACGTTGATAAGCTTTCCAATGAAAATATGAATGAATCTGTAAAAATTCCTTTTATTATAATTCAATTTCAATGTATATTCTATAAATGGAGTTATATACTCATTTATTGATGATAATTATGTTCCTTGCTTTGGTCGAGAATAATAAAAAAATAGATTGATATCGAAAGCTATGACTTCTTTCAATAATATGATCTGCCCCCCCCACCCCCCACCCCTCTCCTTTAGAGAATCAGCTCCCTCTAGAATATGTATATATATACATATGTATTTAAAGGTCTTTATTTTACAAATTACATTATAAAAAATACATCATAAGAAATTGGGTAATTACATTTAGTAAAAATGTAAATAAACATGGAATATTTTATGTACAAAATAATAGTCAAACTTCCTCTCTTGATGATTTGTTACGACTAATTTATACTGAACTCAAGAAAAGCCTTAATGCAATGGAAACTATACTGTAATTGTAAATTTGATATGAACTTGAATGACATCTAAGGACTCTATGAAAACATTGGAGAACTTGGAATTGACTTAAACTTATGAGTAAAGTCTGAAGACTCCAATTGGACTTGAAGTATAACTAATTTTTTCCCCACAAATACATTATATCATGAACGCAGGTTTTAATCGATTAGAATCAATAGTTATGTATTGTTAGAAACAATTATGGGACTAAGCTTATATATTTATATGACTTAAACATGATAATTATTTTTATAAAAAAAATATCACAAGATCCCTGGGACCCCAATAGGAGCCGGTTAATTAATAAACCTATCGCCAGTATCAGTAGCATTGAAATACAGCAAGAAATATTTGATTTGGAGACATATTTGTAATTAAATTATTGGATTCAATTTATAATTTAAACAAACATTTTTGGATATGCTAATTTTGTATTTACATTAACAAAATTTCAAGAAAGAAAATTATAAATATTAGTATAATTTCTATTTTTGTTGATTATATAGAAGCAATGTGAATGTTCCTTAATATTGCATGTGCAACACTCAAATTTTGTATTTCTATTATACATTCGACGTCTCAAACGATGAGTAGACCTAATAAGAAGAAGATTTCGCCTCTCGAGCTTTTTATATCTGTTTCTCCAAAAAATAGATAGAAACCGGATTAATATGACGGTTAAATTATATACAAGACAGATAAAAATTTGTTCTGGCTTTCATGAGTCACCTTGCTTGAAAAGCCGTAGCACTACCGACCTGTTAAATATAGGCCACCACTGCTTCCTTTGTCTAATTCTCCCTCTATAGACAGTTGTGATTGCATCCAAGAGATCTACTATTCCTATCACCTTGTTATATTTGGAAATGCTACCGGGAAAAGTCGGGTTGATGTACTTTTTACAACTGTATTATACTTTCTCGCCTTAGAAAAGGGAATATTCTTGAAACTCTCAATAAAATTTTCTGTACTGGCGAGAAGTTAATTTTTTAGCCACCTAATTTTCAAAATGACATAAAACTGTAAAAAATTAATGGAAATGATTAAAAATTGATTCCGAGCAACATCGAGGATGACAAAAATATTTCCAATTGAAATTTAATATGTAGACCTTATACTTCACGACATATTTTCCTTTTTCTGGAAGCCATACTTTTCATTTGAGCAACACTCTCCATTCGAACTAGACTCTTAAGTAATGAGGCGCCTCTGAAAATAATTTACATTTTCTTTGTTATATAATATTAAGTAAAGTACTCCAGACGACAGATAAATAAAAAATAATTAATAAATGCACCATTTAGATTGAAAAATTCATACTTATACGTTGTGGTGAATTAATTAATCTCTCGCCTGGAAAGTAAGTCAGATAGAAATGCCACTCTACCATGTCAGTTGCTCATTATCGACATTATTAATTTACGACAGTATTCTTCCGTTTTCTTTTAATCAGGAACCAAAAAATTGTGCACTTTTGTATATGTGTCCAACATAAATAGTGAAATAGACAACGCATTTTTTCCCAAAAATTATGGAAAAAACGTGTCAAACAGGATAGTAAGAATCCACTCACAAATATTTCCTAGAATCCTTGTGACCCAGAAGTGGCTAAAATCGTTCGAAGTTCTGCGTCGTTTAGGAAAATAAACAAAAAAAAAATGCGAAGAATCCCCGCCAATCAGTGAATGTGATCGCTTACAAAATCAACGTCGTCCCCTTCAACTATCCATAGCGTTATCAATAAAGATCTACCGTATCACAGCACTGCCCATCATTAGGGATAGGTCCTAATCCCGTCTAACAGAAAAGGAAAGGGTCACCCGAACCAAGATTTTGATCAAACTAAAACAGAAACCTACCGTAAAAGATCCTATCTGATTCTTCTCAGATGATAATATTTTTTGTCGAACTCAGAATTATAACTCTGGGAACAATAAATACTAGACAAAAAGTCCTACAGTTAGATATGGTTCCTGCTGTTGTTAGCAACAATGGTCTTAATTTTCAAGCAGGGTCTGGATGGTCTAAACTAAGCTCTTCTTCTGGATCCGTAGAATCATGAAATACCAACCTTTGATCTGGCAGCATAACGGGGCACCTTGTCACACCAGCAAAGTACACTCGATTTGTTTTATTCTGCGAATGTGATGTACGTCTCACCGAGTTCTTGGCGTCCTAACTCAATGGAAATGAACTCTTTAGACTATTTTGTCTGGGTAATATTGAACAGGTTTCCAATGAAGGTACCTATAGCACCACAAGATACCTGAGAGGTGGGATAAGGAGGTCATACCTGACTTTACCCAGTGGGAAGTTTCCTGGGATTTTGTGAATGTATGTTCCAACCTACCAGTAGTTTTATTAATTGAATGTCGAATTTATGTTATAATATTGATTTTTGGCAAAATTTTAATAAAATCGGATAAGAAATAATGTTACAACAACGTTTTACTTTCTCTCTTCTTTTTTTTACGAACGTTTAGACGAACCACCCTAAATGTATATTGAAAATTTGCTTAATAAAATTGTATCCAGTTCTGGTTCCGTCTAAAGAGCAGGCCCTTGTGTCCTTGCCCCAGTCATCCCTAAAATTATCGCTGAATGAGATCATAGCTCCCCCATTAAAAAAAAAAAAAAAAAACTCCTGAAAATGGTTATTGACAAATATATTATTTAATATGGAATATAAAAATCCTTAGATCGCCCAAACTACATTTAGGTTCACTATATTTTCCTTATATACAATGTACAGTCCAGCTCCTCTAAGTTGTTTTGTTTTTTATTTCTATTATAACACTAATAAAATAATCAATATAACTTAATTTTTCATCAGTTCTTTATTTTCCAATTCCTAAATATAATGATTTATTTATTACTTGTGCGTTGTTTCACATTTTGCATAAAATGCAAGATACAATATGAGTAGAAATAAGGAAATTTCGATGACTAATCATGTCTTTAGAAATATTAAATCAATAATTTCATTACGCACGCAGAGTAAAATTGATCACAAGAGTTATAATCCATATTTAGTAACTATATTAGACAAGATAATTTGATAATTCTATCATGTTTTGTAGTTTCATTCGCCTGTTATTTAAATAATTGCGATTTTTAATTATTTCTAGAGTTGACACAAACTTTGTATCTTGACTGATGGAATGTACAGCTGTCAAAGAACTTGATCTTTCATATATGTACCCTTCTACTCTATAACCTCTGATGTTCAAATTTCAAATTAAGTTTGATGTTCTTTCAGTTTTAGAATAAGTAAAAAAAAGGTACTGGATGAAAAATTGAAAAGTATTTCTTCTCATTCTTTATAATCAGTAATGCATTGTGATAAATTAACTAAATCTCATTATTTCTACTGCCCAAGTGTTTTTAAATTTGGATAGTATTTATGTACTAGAAAAATCCACTGATAAGGCAGGCAGCTACTAATATTGCAAATTTTATATAATCAGTGTTGGATCAGTCATATACATAACTATATTTAAATATATTTATATATTTTCATTCAGGGAGTTGTATTAATTTGCCACTAGGCGGCAACATTCTCTGGTGTTCGTTTATCAACTGATATAAGTTAACAACACTCATGATCTCTCTTGCATGATCCATCATGGACTAGAGGGGATTGGCCTGGGTTGTTTTCTTTAACTCTTGCTGGTCCAGTTTGGCCTTTTTGACAGAGACTTTCTTCCTTTCCTGACAGCGTACACCATGGTATTGAAGACGCCCAACTGCTTAGAATGAGCGAATGTAAGTTTGTCTATCACGTTCACGTTTCATTTTCTCGACTTGTAAGTAAGCTAGATAGCTCAAATTTGTTCTGTTTTGTAACTAGTTATTTATTGTTATTATTTTCAATCACTGAACCTTCATTGACTATTGAATTTGTAAGTTTTCAGATTTCAATGGACCACCCTGTAGTTCGGCAATGATACTTTATATATTTATTTTACGCTATAAAAAGTTAAATCTCAAAGTTGCCTCCCTTGGCTTAGGTTTTCTTTACGTATTCTTCCGACTTGTCAGTCCACTTTCTCTCCACGGAAGCCTTTAGGGCAGTCACATTCATATGGAAGGTGACACAGACCTTCTTTTCGATGGTTTTCTAGATCCTATCTTCAAGAGGGTGAGGACAAGGCCGCATTGATCACGACTAGAAATTCATTATGTTGTCTTCACTTCACTTTTGAGCTTTTTTTTATCTCTCTTAAAGCTTTTAAATCTTGGTTATAAGACCTTGGAAGCAGGAAACGATGCGGTAATAACTCGTTCCTGCTCCAAAAGGTCTTTATAATCGTATCTAATTATAAGCAACAAAATCAAAAATATATTACTTAAAAACATTACAAACTCAAAAATATTCTTTAAATAGTTTAAAACTAATTTAATAACGGACCATGCAATAGTTTTTTCGATTTAGTGTACATCAAATTGATGACACTATATTAATCACTTCACTTATCATTGTTATTGTTTCTCGTGAAAAGAGTTGGGGACCAATGTGTCAGTGCCACCCTCCCTCCAAACTATTGAATAGGATCTATGCATCTATCTCTATATGATATTAAAAGAAGTAAACCTACAAGTATTGAGAGTACTTAATAAATAGTTTTCAGTGATATCAACTACTATACATTCCTTTTTCCTTCTCAGTTATGGAATATTGATTGCATATATAGAGCATATCAAAAAATACACACTCCATTAAATATTACGAAATCGATATTAAAGTACTTTATTTAGGAGTAATAAAACGTGATACCTGCCTGTCTATATATTATGCATGTATGAATGTAGATATTAGTGTATTTGTTTATTGAACATTTGATACGGAATCAAATGGGATAATCGATACAGATCTATGAATAAACATTTGAATAGAAAAACAAAAAAATACTCGATTCTTGCAGTGCTTCTAAACAGGTGGGTAGCTGATCTCTTATATGAGTGTAAGAAAGTATTAGGCTCTGTTTTATATCCACTTTTTTACTTTCATCCAAAATTTTACTTTATGAAAATGATTTATAGAGTGGAAGAATCTGACAACGCCTCTGATGTGTAGTCCTGTGGACTATTTCAACGGTAATTTTTCAGAACAATTGTGACTTATCTCATCATAATCATGTGATAAAAGCAATCTTATGTACAGAAAATTAAGATTTCAGAAATATAACAATGAATTAATCTATCAGGGGCATCCACAAGGGGCGGATAATTCTCCGCCCCCCACCCCCAAAAAAAAATAATAATATAATTTTGGCTTTTATATAGAAAATTTAATATTATAAAATTTTTTCCAAAAATTAATTTTTTGAATTTTTGCCAAACAAAATAATTTTTTTGTGAATAACAATGGATTTTTGAAATTTTTCTCGAAAAAGTTTAATAATTAAATTTCCAAAAATTTGGAAATTATTTTATATTAAATAAAAAATCAAGCCCCCCTCCCCCATTATAATATTGCGGATGCCCCTGTCTATAGAAGTTCAATAAAAACACCATCCAACAATTTTTTCTTACAAGAACGACTTAGTAGAATTTAATACCCTCATGCCAAATATGGTCTTATTTTCTATTCTATTAGCCTCATAACCTTTAGAAAAAGTTCATTTTTTTTTTTTTACCTCACTTTAAGTTTCAAATCATTTGAAGCGCTTGCTATTGAAGATAGGGATATATATTTTCAATAATTAATTATTGGCCGAAATTTTGTTAATCCTAAGTACTATGTTGTATCATAAGACTCTCAATAGATACACTAACCTTGTTTAACAGGCTGGAATAAAGTAGATTTCGTCCTTGTGTGGATACAAAACATTTTTAATCCAAATAAAATATATACAGTTTGAAAAATGTAATCAAAACTGTAAATCTTCAATTTTCATCTCCATTACAAAAATTAAAGACTATATTAACAGAATGAATAATAAATTAAAATTATTTACTATTTCAAATCATACTAAATGTTACTTTTTTCAGAAATTCCAGAACCCGAACAAAAAAATGTCTCATCTCTAAATCAAATAATTTACAATTTTTAGGCTGGAAAATCAATAAAATGTGTCACGTGCCGAAAATAAAAAATAATTAAACATCTTGAGATTTGATTAATTAAATTGCTTTATGTATAATTACTTTCAACCATATTTAACTATCTACTAAAGCACTATGATTAATCTTCATTATTCTCCCATTAAGTACCGATTATTATTCTATTAAAATCAAATTTAAATAAATTAAATTGTGAATGAACATTTTGTCGGTATATATTATAGCTTAAACGGTAGCTAATCATCATAAAATACAAATTTGCAAAATAAACATTGCTAACTTTAAGTAAATTAGTTCTAAAGAGCTTTCAGAAGTACAAAATAATATATATTGCATCATTATTAATTACAAACTCCTTGTCTTAGAATGAATCAAGCTTAGTAATGATCCATGAATCAAAATCAAATTTATTTAGTATTTTTGGAAATATGATTTGCTTTCAACAAATTGTCCTTAGGAATTTGATAATGTTAATATACATAGCACATTATGAGAGCATTTAGGTAAATATCATGAGCGATTATTCATTTACACCTCGTTAAGTGCCCTATAACAATGTTTTTGGCCAAAAATCCTAAAAGCATAATCTATGGAATAGAAGATTTTTGTAGAAATAAAAGATAATTGTTTATTTTGGTAAAATTGGGGAAAGGTTAATTTGTGACAGACGTCAAACACTGATCCCATAATATATTGATACATTTACTTCATTAATAAATCCGTAGTATTTTATGTTAGCTAGTGATTTGCTTGTCAACTCTTGCTTAATAATATTGTCTTCGTTTTTGTATCTTGCGCTGAAAACCCCTTAGTTAAACCTGATTAAGTAGAAAAGATGTATCTGCATTTACAATGAAAATACTCCAAACGTTGACAGTTATGGACCTACAATATATTGTTCGAGGAAAAGCTGAGCGACACAATGAATATATTTATGCATGAATGATGTATAACATTATTTATAATCCAATGAGATCCACCTTTCTTGATAACCTCGTCCGTACAGCGACTGAAGCTTTGGCAGACCAGGGGGACCTCGTACGGATCCAGCTTTTTCATTGTAAGGGGATTGGACTTCTTCAGGGCTTCCACAGACGAATGATACTTATCACAGGCCTCATCATAGACCCTCCCCAGAGATAAAAATTGCATGGGTTCAGGTCCGTGCTGTTTGCAGGCCAAAATCCGGCAGTAAAAGTGAGGGCATTTTGTAGTTAAGACATCCATCCCTTTTTTGGCCTTGTAGGCCGTTGCACTATCTTCCTAAGACCACTTCGTCCATCCAGGGAATGTAAATTAAAAGTTATAAGCCAGAAAGAGTACAATAGCAAGGCAGGATCCACATGAGGTCGCCTGGTCCATGAAATGTAGCTTTCAAATAATAACAAATTGATGGGTGTCCCCATCTAATTTGATTTGTATAAGCCTGTAGAGATTTTCACAATTTATCTGTATTACCATGGGGAATATTACATTTTACACAAAATATTTTGACATATATTAAATTTATCTAATTACACTATGCAACAGCATTTTTGCCCGGTGAATATACCCCGCATTTATTAATGGTATTTAAGCCATAAAGCACGAAAATGACTATTAAACATTTTAATTGATTAGGCATGTCTTTAAATATCTTCACGTATGTAATTTTTATTTTGATTTAGAGCCATATTTCGAAATGAAATAAGTATATATAGGTTGGACTCTAAATATAATAACAAATGTTTATACTTATGTTTATGTTTTCTTCCCTGGGCAAAGAACAATTTTAGACCTTTTGACAAGATGTTGCTCCTTCTCATACGTCCATTATGACAAAGGGAGGGTGCAAGACTCATAGCCCTAGCTTTTGGAAATGTGACTTTTTGCCTCAATCCAGTCTAGATATGAACCCGATATATTTTGGAATCTGGTCTATTTTGGAGGACAGAACCTGCAAGAAACCTCATCCAAATTTGGATGCGCTGAAAAGCCTCCCTAATTTGACAGTGGGACATCATTCCCATGGAAATGGTCCGTACCTGTAGCGATCCCTTTCATTAAACTTATTAATTCTCTGTAACTTTGGCAAAAGGAGACCATTTTTAATAATTTTAGGTATCTAATAATGTAATTATTAAATTTATAGACATTAAATGTTGACAGATTTTCTCAGAAAGATACAACAATAGCGAATTATAGGGTAATATAAATATTATGTTCAAATTTGCTCGGTATTTCAATCTTTAAAAAAACATTTAATACAGAAAACAGACGAGAAGCATTGTTAAGAAGAACTCAAATTGTTCACAACACATTCATAAATTAATCTGGAATAGATTGAAAGGAATTTTTTTAAATTGTTATAATATGGGTGTTTAGGGGTTGGGGTGTGGAGGGAGGCCCTGCTATCTGGGACAAAAAAAGTACGGACAAACAGAAACCGTTGTTTTCTAATTCCAAGTTCAACTCTCATTCAAGGATTTTTTTTCATTTGTTATATTTTGATACACATATTCACAACGTATGTTTACACTATCACTCATTTTGCATTATTAGTTTATATTTGACAGTTAAAAAGGTTAAAAGACGTCTTTTAGTTAATCTAACGAAATTCTAAATTTTGAAAAATAAACAATCTTTCAAAAGTTTGTAATATTTTTCCCTGAATTGTTTTTCTCCTTCATTTTTTTTTATTGTATAAAATTGCAAAGCATACTAAAAGACATTTAACCTTTTCCTTTGTGGAAAACATACTAAAAATGTAACCTACATTGACACTAGAGTGTTCGCTATTTTTAAAGTTGACCAAATTCAAAATTATCACAAATTACGAGATGTGTTTAGGTGTTGGTAATGACCTCTTAATTTGTTTTTTCTGTGCCATCAAAAACCGTTACTCTCCATCCGGTCAAAGCTCTATCGTTCCGGATTTCATTAACTAATTTATTGCTTATTCAAAGATTTAAAAACTAAGTATGTCTATAACCATTTGTATCTTGTTCTTGAAAAAAAATAATTATATAAATAGCTGAATAAATAGAAAACCCATAATTATTTAATTATATTTGTATGCCGTCAAAAGTTACTTGATGAGGTTTAACCTACAAAACCGACTACATAATAAAGTCAAAAATTACTAACAAATTCAAAAAAAGTAAAAATAAGTTTTTTTTTCTTATGTCTTAATTATTATAAGATTTTTTTCAATTATTAATTCGACCTCATTTTGAAGTACTTCTGGAATAATGGAACTTTGACCGGATGGAGGGTAACGGTTTTTGATGGCACAGAAAAAAAAATTAGGAGGTAATTACCAAAACCTAAACACATCTCCATGACTCATCAAAATTTTGAATTTGGTCAACTTTAAGAAATAGCGAACACTCACTCTAATGGACACACGTACCAGGAATGAGTAAATAACGGAATTTTTATTATCAAACCTCGTATTTGTACAACTGTAAGCATATCCAATATATATTTTTTCGTGTTTTTCATTTCAAAATACTTATGTCAGGGGTTTAATTATTTTGAAATTGACCTTTTACATATAAAAAATATCAATTCATATTTATTGCCTTTTTAAATAGATATTGTGCATTATATGAAAAAAAAATTAAACAATTTTTATTTACTTTATTAAAATGACCTTTCTTTTTATAAACGGTTTATCTTATTTATGGTCTCTTTGTGATTTTTTATTTCCGCTGTATACATTTAAAATTATAACCAATGTGGGTTTTGTGTTTTCACTTCGTACCAACCACCTTTAACCCGTCTCATCTAATGTTATCGATAATAATTTTGAATCCAATATTGAATTTTATTCACCTCAAATCATCTAGAAGTTTATCTGAAATTTAAATGTAAGCAATATATACTTAAATATTTACATATTTGTATTCAATCATTGATAGTATATATAAAATGTAAATAAAATCCTTCTATAATCTCTGCTTTGTAGAGTATAATATGTGAGGGGGTTTTCTTTTATTTAGCTTTAAAAGGGCCTCAAGCTAGTAAGTATTTTGATATGATCTGGATAAAGATCTATATTAATAGTATGTAAACTACACGTAAAGATTCTTATCCTCGTCATTACACTCATGGAGTAGCCAAGTACAAATGAATGCTTGTACATAGGAATATATATAATATTTACCTATTTGAATGGAATTCCTTTAGAATGAAGCATATCATGCATGAAGGTAACTCTAGTATTATTTTTTTGGAATTCTACTTAATTAACTTATATTTTTATATTACAAATTAATACTTACATTCGTGTTTTATACATAAATAAATGAAAACCTTCCTTATTCTAGGGGTTTTCTTCTGGGATTTCTTTGGGACTTTAGCCCTTTGGGAAATTCATGTGAAATCCAGCCTGTTATTTTTTCAAAACATAATTTTTATTTAACTCATTATAATTAATTAAATTAAACGTTAAATCCAGAGGCCCTTGGTTGAAAGTTTAAAAAATATATATATTGCAAATGATACGATAATAAATAATTCCCTAAAATAGTAAAATTTATTTTGAATGATGTAATATTACTACAACATTAATTTTCTATGTTCCTAGTCCCATTCTTTTCAATATTGTAGTTCTTGATCTAATGGTGATACCAATGTAGTGAATGATTAGAAGTGATGCCGAGTCTATTTTTTCCTATTATACACATTGCTATCTTTAAGCATTTATCAACCTTTCCTTAATAAAGAAAAAGAAAAAATGTCCGAAATTATACGGTAGTTAACTCAAAAGTACTTCCTTTCTCAGCAATTATTGCACTATTCATAACAATTTAATAATATGGATATCTTCACTACTTAACAAAAAAAAAACTCGAATTTATTAAGAAAAGCGGATAAAAGATAAATGGAAATTTCTAATGTTGTATTAGTATTATTATATTTCAAACTTGTTTTCAATACTAGCTGTTATTGTAAGATACTGTAAATTTTTTCAAAATATGTTCATTATGTGCGACCATGGAATTGAATATGGTCTTCAAATATTATTAACTAGTGTGAAATTTTCAATCCATTTAATTTTCGCTTATACATATTTTTTTTCGCCAAGAAGATAATTATAATGACTATTTCTAATATAAAAAATAAGTAACAATTCTTGTTTTTTTAAATTTTTATTATTGCAATTTCTGTATGAGTTGCAACATGTATAAGCAGATTGTAAAGGTATATTTTTAACGCTTCATAACGCTCTATTGAATTACAATATCCTTCATTTTAATCATTACCAAATATTAATTAATATTATCCTTTCATTTTGATCTATTAAAATTAGTCATTTATTATTTATTGTTAACTAATTGAACTGTGGGCATTTGAACTTTATAATATGTAATCATATATAACTATAATTTTCATCAAAAGAATCAGCAATGATATCATTAATATTTAATTATCCTCTTCACATCTGTAAATTAAGTTTTGGTTCCACTTTAGTTTTTCCTCTGCAAGCTCTAATTACAAGGTATGATCTAGTGCTATCTGGCTCCAATAAGTTTGGATGTATTGAGCTAATTTTAGGTATGTGGCCCACTTGGAACAAGGTGCTGAATATACACTAGTCCGTACGCTTGACATTTTTGTGAATCTTTGATAGATAGATGTCCCGAAACTTGGGGTGAAAATCTGTAAATTATACAATATGAGACTATACTGCCCATTTCTGATAAAATATGTTACCTTTGTGAAAAAATTGTTTTTTTTTTAATTACAGAGCTATAATATGCTTTTCAAAAAAAGGACAGCTATTTTGAAGGACAGTCCAAAGACGCCCTAGCACTGGTATACTAAAAGATATCCTCTATTCAGCACAATTACCCAAAGTACTAGCATTCTAAAAATAAATTCACTCCATCAATCTGGTTTGGAATATATAAGTACCAAAATGACAGATACATATTATTTGTTTTTTGTAGCAGGATAGACAAGATAGAGAACCGTCTTTTCTATTTTATTTGCCACATGCTAAATCAAAATCTCAAGCCCTATATATAATAAAAAATACTTATATTTGTTCAATTAATTATTCTACGTAGTCTTGTATCAACTCCAGAAATTTTGGATTAGGTTCGAAACGACTCTAATTCTTAATCGATTATTACATTTAAAAACTGCCTGTTCAACATTATTTTCTTTTAAATCAGTTAAATATTTATTTAATCATTTAACCTCAACCAATAATATTAGTTACTTATTATATGTTGAAGTTCTTACATTTTTGTTTCAAAGTCCTATTAATATTTTATATTTCGATAAATAATTAATAATGAAGATAGATAATCTCGTGTAAGGACATAAAATAGAAAAAATGACTCCTTGTTTAAATATTTACCATTTTTAATTTATGTGTTTTTTTTCTTAAATAATATGTATGTAAATATATAGTGAAAGCTAAATAATATTATCAGGACCGGTGCAAAAATAGTGGTTACTCTTTTTTTAAGGACTGACATCTCATTTTGTTTGATCCTAATATAAAATGACTTTTTTTTGCAAAAATAATACCTATAAGGGCCCTTTCACTTAAAAAGTATATATAATTGACCTCTTATTTATTAATGGAAATTTCTATTTCTAAATAGGTCAATTTTGTTTTTTATAAGACTTTCCAACAGACCTCCCATTTTTCGACTCCAACAATATATGGGGGGGGGGGTCCCATGGCATCGGGCCTGGATATTTTGTATTGTCGATAGAATACTGTCAAAATAAAGATGTTTATTTAAAAACAAACATCAAAAAGGAAAATGACCTTCCTAACACGAACATATGCTTTTTTGATATTCATAATAATATTTTTTTTTTAAACTATCAACATCTTATTTCGGAATTGCAACTTGTACATGATAAATTTAAGCAGTTTTTTAATTCATCTTGTTCCATTGCATTTAATCTTATATTTGAATGAGAATAGATATTCATTAAAATTGCTTCGTCTCGTTGTCTTTATGTCAAAAACATTCGTTGGAGAATTCATTCAGTTTAGTTCTACCTTACAAAAGGAACAACAGAATAAAAATTGTCGATTCTAAGCATAAAATATATAAATTTTATTATCCGGCTTCATACATAGAGAAAAAAAATTTATTTAAACTATTAAGGCAATGACGAATCTGAATATCAACATTTATTTAAAATATGATTTTCCTTTTTAGAGAAAAAGTTTTTATCTTTTTTTTACTATATGGTAATCTCATATAATCCTTACATACATCAAAAGGGTTTTGATTGATTTTTCTTTTGAATGAGGAGGGGATATTTAACAACATTGATATATGTAGATCTGTGGTCAAGAGCTTAGGTAATAAAAAGTTTATTTGATGAGGTATTTGATAACATGTACGTTGTACAATACATATAATATTTGAAAGAGATGTGCACATTAAAGGGAGAAGAAGGGGCAGAGGGGGGAGAGAGAAATAAAGCAAAGACCAGAATTAAGGAACTTTATTCATAAAAGAGTTTTTTATGTATTATTTTTCAAGAGACAACATTAAAAAAAAAAAAAAAATCACATAAATACCCAAAACCATGTTTTACTTTTTTTGTTTGTTTTCCCATCTTATTTATATGAATAAATGTACTCCTTAATAAATTACAATTTATGTGTCCTTAAATTAAGAATATAGGAGCTTAAATGAAGAAAATTGCATAAACAACAAGAAAATTCTACGTAAGTAGGTTCATTTTATTTATGTTCTGTTAATGAGGTGAAAAGGAAACATTCTTGGGTCCATTTACATTCATTTTGAATTAGGTATCTACTAGTAAGTATGTTAAACGATTCCAAAAAATAGATTTAAAGGCGATAATTAACTTTATTTGATGAAACTTTTTCTCCTATATCAATATTCCTAATATTTTCAATATTTTTTATTCGAAGGAAACGGAGAAATTTAATTTGTTTTTGACTGAGATTTTGTCTACCTTTTCCTAACTACTTTTTAGGTTAAATACCGCAAGCCAGCTACTTGAAATCTTTTTCAAAAAATCATACCTCTTTCTCTCATCTCTTCTAAGACTAAACGGGAGGGGCTTGAAGGCCTTTTAACATACTTACCTATTAGTGCTTAGACTCGGTCGGATACAGATTTTTTTTCAGTTTGATCTCCAGTCTCAAACCGTGGACCAAGATTTCCAAACTAAAAAAAAACTTGAGCAACTACTTGAAATTTGACTGAATGTTTAAGATCCTTACTTAGAAGACACAGCAAACTTAAAAAAAAATTAATTTGAAAGTTTTTGGAAGAAATAAAATTTAAACTTGATTTTAAAAATGATTATACCTTTTACTTTTATATTTTAGCTCACTCGATGTTTACATATTTGAAGCAATCGTATCTAAAAATTTATTTTCAATTTTATATGTTTCAAATGAATATAAATAGAATGATGGGCTGTCATTGAAGAAGATAGCATTTAGCATATTTTTATGTCAATAAGAAGAGAGCCTATTATTTTTTTTAAATACTATAAAATTCTGCAAAAGTTTTGGGGCCAATGCCCCTTGGCTCCGGCGTTACTGTACAGCACTTTTTTTAAACAATAGCTTATTAGAATTTACACTCTCTGATAACTTTTTTCCCATGTCTAACGTCCATTAACTTTCTTCTTAAAAACAAATGTTTAATTAAATTCTTAAATCCTTTAAGTATCATAAAAATATAACGATTTATAGCATAATTAAACGACGAACGACGTTAATCGGTTATGTATTTTGTGAGATACATTATTTTGAGAAATATTAATGTATTTGAAGCCAAAAAGTTCCAAGAAAAATTTCAGCTTTGATGGTTGCAAATTGACACACACTAGCTTGGGTAACGAGAAAAAAGAACAAATACGAAAAATACAAAGCCAAAAAGACTGGAATGAAGTATTTAAAGATCTCACAACCTTTAACATCATACTAATTTGTGATGTTTGATCTATTATATATTTTCTATAAATATTTATATGGATATAGTTCCGAGAAAAGTTAGATTAAATCATAAAAAGACCATCTTAAAAACAACATAACATAAAATGATTACTTCAGCAAATAGAATTAGGTAACCTTCCATGTTTTTGTTTTTATAACCTCTCCGAATATTTCATAGTTGGATGAAAATAAAGTCTGCCCCTCAAGATGATTTAATCTTAAATAAGTAATGGTTTTATACTGATTTTTTTATTGAAAAAGTCAAAATAAATTGCAATTAGTCCTTTTAAGTCTCTAATCTTTTTACATAAAATAGCAATTGTCAAAATGTTTTATTGAAATATTATATATTCAAAAGAAAATAATGTGAAATATTTGTGGTCTGTTGGATTTCTGTAGTTCATTATTTGGTTTTGGCCTAGGATATTCTTCACTATATTTAGAGTTTTGAGTGTAATTTGAGTTCGGACAATAGATCAGTTATTTTTTATATAAAAGCCCCTTTTCAGTGTGAAAAGATGATGAAATAAGTATAAGGTGGATTCTAGGCCATAAGTACTTCAAATTTTTATATAGATACACACCTCTATGTATATTGCATACAAATTATTGGCAATGCTTTAATAAATTTTTGCTTTCGACTTTCTAATTTTTGTTGAAAGAGGCAATTATTATGAATAGGTAGTTTTTTTTGTTTTTTTATAAGTTCTTCTATCATAAGCCCTCCTCTTTAAATCTAAAACTTTTTTACAAGAGCAAGTAATTAAACCCCTTTCTTTCTTTTTCTACTTTTTTTTTTTTTTTTTTTTTTTAAAGAAATGATAGAAATTAATGCTTTTCTCATTTTTCATAGTTCTTTGTTGGTTCTTTTTATATTTTTGACTTGAGATGAAGTATCGCATGCTAAAAAATACAGAAATATAAAAAGAGAGAGAGAGAGATCTAAAACATGGATCTAGATAAAACAGACTTCAAAAGACCTTTTATGTCAGGCTTTCAAAGGTAGAGTAGAAAATCCATTATATATAAAAATGTATATTTATCGTTCCTTCAATTGAATAACATGTAATTAGATATCGAATGGCTACATCCTCACTCTATACAAACAAGTCAGGAAACAAAAATTAATTCTACACTTTCTCTACAAAGGAGATTGAAAATTCAGAGCACATCTTCTTCCTCTGTATAGCAATTACTTAACAGGGTGGAAGACATGGTACAGCAGACATGGGACTGCAAAATAACGCAGGGTGATTTTGTAGTAGCAACGCATTCAGTCACCCTGGCAAGCTCAAAATAGAGAGAAGTTGATAGCACAAATACAGACAGTCATGTAAGCTGCAACAACAAATAAAAAGCCAGAATCTCAAGGGATGGAAATAATGATTAGGAGATCAATATCAACGACGAAGAGTTTTGATAAGAAGGAAATATAAAATAGTTAACTAACTCTTTTTAAGAGTTTTTTATTTCCAAATATTTATTTACATTTGTAAATATATCATAATCTTAATATATATTATGTATTTCTAAGACAATTAACTCTATCTTCTTTATAACCAGTGTTATAAGCTGTCCTAATCCTGAATTTTAATGTTTCTCTAAATTTTATTAGTATATTAAAAATGCAGGAACTTAAATAATAAGCAACAACACGTAATTAGAGTCTATTTATGGCATTAATATATTAGAAACGTATAAGAACCAAATATTTTTTCCTTAATATTGACAATGGAAACAAAGAATTAAATATTATTTTTTGGGAAGTGGAATGAATAACTCCTGTATTGCATACTTGTAGTACATACATACAAATATTCCTTTACTAATATAGAAGAAAGCTCCTCCCCAACAACTTCTTGGTGTTACTCCCCGTTTTTCATGAGCACACTCAAAAGTAGCTACTATCTCAATACTATGACGTTCCCTCCTCAAGAATTAAAAAAAAATTGACAGCCCTCTAATCCACCAAAGCATGCAGTATATTCTTACAAAATTCCCCACAATCTTTGCATGCCTTATAAAATTTGATACAATCGGCAGAGATCCGAAATTGTGCGGTAAGTTTCCTGCTATCCGAAATATACATAATAGAAGATTAAATTATTTTTCTCAAATTTTCTCTAAGTCCTAACATATTTAAATAGTGATAACATATAGATATAATTTTGTAAAGATTCATCGCCATCAGTATCAGGGTCTTGAGAATGGGCCTTTTAATTTTGTCAAAGCTTCTGTACTCTTCAGATTATCTCAAAGGATGAAGCAGTCTCCAGAGAAGCCTAAAGCCAACGATTTTGCTTTATTAAACTCTTAAGTATTAATTGCTGGAAGGCCTACATCCTATGAGGAAATATACCCTTACGAACTTAGAATAATTTTTCTGGCATCCGCTGTTAGATATAACACACTGTCCTTGAAAATCCCCAGCGCTGATGTCACGTCCTGGATCCTAGTGCCAAAGGAAGGAAATTTTATCTATTGGTATCACTCGAACATAAGAAGCAACTAAAGACAATCCTGAAAAGTTTTAGAATTTCTAACCCGGACTCTTGATTGATCTTTATTTTGGTTTCCATTATTTTTATATAGTTACAATTATCGATGTGTTTTATTAATGCCATTTTTTTTCTTATTATAATTGATGAGTGTGTGTTTTTTTAAATTTCCAATCAATGCCACTTAACTTCCTCGACTAAAATACAATACTTGTTTGAAATAACCTATTTTTAATTTTAGTTTTCAATTGGCCTCTTTGATAGAAATTTTTGAAAGCTCTTATATGAAGCAATAACTTTAAACCATAATGTTTTTTTATGTATATTTCTTTACTTAATTTGTTTGTACATTTAAAAGGAACGGTGAATTAAAAAAAATGATATTTAGCATTTGCTTATTACACCTTCCTTATCCTTCCAAATTGAGTTCGAACCTGTTTCCAGTACTAGACATATTACTTATTCCAGTACAGACATTAGAGGCTCAGCATGAGATATCAAAGTAAGAAAACTGGAAAATGGCTTAGCCACTGGGAACGAACGGTTTCTTAAATGTTTTGGGTTTGGTAAACCTGGGTACAAGAAAAGGGATTGTTACCAAATAAGAAATTATACGTGTCAGTTCCCCCATGGGTTGAAGAAAGGTCATAAGATGAAAAAAGTTGTAGCGCGTAAAGACTTTGAATCAAGAAATTATGACGGACTCACAATTAAGCAATATGTATTGTTAAATAAATTAAATTAAAAAAAGTGTGTTGTTATAAAAGTGTTTTGGAGAGATAAAAACAATGAAGGAAGGTTCCATGAAGATCACACTTGGAGATGGAAGGTCGTTGAGAGTATTGGAATTAGTAATGTACAATTAATGTCTGATACATTGGATAGACCATGCACACTTCATAATTTTTTTTTATATTTACAAAAACAATTGTTCAACCTTTTAAGTATTTCGAGAGCCTCTGAGAGAGGATCTTCAATTTCCTTCAAAGGAGATCAATGTTTTATACATAAGTCAGATAAAGTCGTTGGACGAGGTATCAGAAATGATGGTATGTATTATCATATAAATTGAGAGAAAGAGTTATAATATGACCAAAGGGACCGATTTTGAAAAGTGATATCGACACCTTGGACATATGGGTGCATCTGGAATCCAAGAAATAGTTCAAATGACCTTGTCAAAGGTATTAGTTCTATGGAAATTCCATCCCATCATTTGTGTGAACCTTGCATAGAGGGTAAACTTAGTAAGAAACCGTTTCCACACCAATCAATCTGTTTATCTGTTAGACTAGTACTACTACTACGTTACGATTGATGAATAATTTTATGAGCTCCTCAAAAACTTGGGTTGTAAAACTTTTACCTATAAATATACCTGCTAAAGTTTTTTTTTTGCTGTAATCTCTAGTAACTTCATCCTTTAATGTAGAAAATGTATTATCTAAAGTAAGTTGAAATATATGTTTTCTTCATAAAATATGTAAAGAATATTATTATTTAAATTTCAGAATATACATTATTTACTATCTTAATCCCAGGATTTCTCGGGATCCCGAAGCTTAAAAAATTATCTGGGATCTCGCCGAATGACAATTTCCAAAATAATGAAAAACAAAAGTTCCTAAGTGTATGATAATTACAAAAGTTCATGCAATGTTGTTTTTTCATTAAAGGTCTGTTCATTGATGGTTCCAAAGAAGTTTGCACCTCTCCTCTGTTTGTTGTGTACAGCTTTTCCCTGACCGATTATTCTGGATTTTAACGCAATCTTTCAATTTTTATAAAGTAAAGTGAAGGGGAGAAGAGAATTGATAAATGGACTCTGGATATTTAGTATATATTTTGGTTTCAATTATTTTTATATAGTAACAATTATGGATGTATTGTATTAATGATGTTTTTTTAATTACACTATTCCAACAAAATCACACTTTTTTTATGCACAAGAACAGCTTATGCTCAACTGTCAGGTTCAAACCTGTTTTAAGCTCTCAGTGTTGAAGATAAGGATAAATTATGTTAATATGTATATCCAAAAACGCTCCATATCGTTGTCATTTTCAGATAAGGCCACGACAATATTTTAAGGATACAACTCATTTTTGAATTGATTTCATAACAAAAGTCGTATGCCCCAGCAAGAAGAGATATAAACAAAGACAGAGAAGAACAAAATAGATAGAAACAAAGAGATAAAAAAAGAAAAAGGATAATTTCAATTTGTATTTCAATTACGGCCCAAACAATGAATGGATTTTGCTGAAATTTGTAGGTTTTTAACACTCCAGAAATGGTTCTGGCAGTACTTTTGGACTTTCTAGGGTATAACAGCCTTAAAATAGAACTTCATCTGAAGGCCGGAGTATATTTTGGCATATAAAGAGGGTTCCTTGATGCTGATGGAAAGGCAGAAGGAGAACTTTAACTTGCCTCGGGCACACCAGTTCACCTGCAGAACCCGTGGACTGGGGTGTATTAGAGAATATTGGATGGATTCCTTGGGGCCTAAAAACACGGCAGGGGTAGAGTTTAAACTTTATTTTGGCCATAAAATACTTGAACCGACTGATTTTTTTAAATTTATTCTTTTTCCCCCTCTATTTTTTGAAATATGTGAAGGTATCGTCAAAGTTCTATGTTTATTTCTATAGTTAGTAAGTTTTTTAAAGAAATAATATATTACCTTGTAGTATTTTTTCTTGTATTTTTCAACCAATTTTTTGTATATATACACATACATAAATACATAAAACAAAAAATGATGTTGATGATAGGGAGGTGAGATTAAGAGAATGGAAGTATGTACTTTAAAAAGAATTAACCCTCGCAAATGTATTTCAATTTATAAAATCTCTCTCAAATGTGTTATAGATTAAATATTAGAAAAATCTGTGGATAAAACGAAACTCAACTTTAAAAGCCTACTTTATTTACAAAAGTTCAGAATTTAGTATCGCAGATTATTTTTTGTTCTGCATTTTATTCATTTACACAACGAAATAACATTTAATCATCAAAAAAAAAAAAAAAAAACAAGGTCTTAAATAAATTTTTTAATGTTCTTTCTATAAAATTATCGAGTTATATATTTTGAATTAAAAGTACCTAATTTTTCTCCCTTTATGAGTATTTTAGTTCTAAAAGTGTCTCAAGTAAATAAATATACTCTTTAGGTACAGCGTATTAGGCTCATATATTTTTTTTTTTTTTTCATTTTTAGTAATCAAATCACGTTTTTGATACCAATTGTTAATATATTATCATCCCTTGTACTTCTATAGTTAATTTATACTATAAAGAACAAAAGTAATATTTCACCTATTTATTATTTTTGACTACAAAAACTATTTTTTTTAATTCTTTTTATGCAGCCTCCCCTTCATTTGTAGGGTTTATTTGTAGAATACGATATATATTTTTATTTTAGGTCTTTCAAAAAAGGTTAATGAATTTATAATTTTTTCTACTTGCTTCTTGTTTTCATTAATAGATCCATATCAATTTTTAGAACAAGTTGTTCAACTCCTTCACAATGGCGGCCTTCAGGGAGTCCACGTGAGATGTCTTGTTAGTCTCCTTGTCCAAAGTGCTCCACACAGCAAAGTTCAATATGTTCAAATCCGGTGAATGTGATGGCCACATTCCCTTGGGCCAAAAATCAGCCATGTTGTCGGCGCAGAAGTTCTGGTATTTGGCCAATGTGTGTGAGGGTGCACCATCTTGGGTCCACACAGAGTTGTCGTCTGAGAAGGTGGCCTTGTGCCAGGGCAGTATAGTGAGCCTCATCACCTTGTAGTAGGCCTCCTGGCCGATTTTCTACCCAGCCTTAAAAAAGAAGGTAGGCATCTTCTTGCCGTCGGATGCCACGACCCCCAGGATCATTTTTTGAACCGAATGTTTTGTACGGAACACCCCCTTGACCTCCTCTGGTGATCCCTAAGCCAATGGTCTTTCCGACAGTGGTAGACCTGGTCCACGGTTAAAATTTTCTAGCCAGATAAATTTTATACTGTAAATACATTTGCCTTGATCCACATACGAACTTTCTTGCACCTCTGCAGTCTCCTTTCCTTCAGAGTATGCGTCAACAGGTGGCGTGGGGTACTTGTGTAAGAAGACACCCCAAGTCCTCCTCCACACTCCTCCTAAATGCCCCCTCGTCTAAGTTAAACTCGTTAGAGAGGAAACTCATGGATTTTGTGGGGTCCTCCTTGATCTTCTTCTTCAGGTCCCCAGAAACTCAGAATCCCTTTTCAAGTTGTGTCCCCCACTTTTTTCTCTTCTTGAGTAGTTTTTTCCACACTTTTTCATCTTGGCCAGCTTGAAAATGAGGCTCCTGGAGCATTTCACAATGTCCATAATCTATGCCACCTGAACTTTGACATCCAAAAGGTCTAAGATCCTATGCCTTTTTGCTTCTTGCTCACTCATGATAAAAGATTTGATAAATATTTATTATTGTATTTATGCAAAAAACAGGAGATTCGGAATATACAGGAAAAATTACAAAACCTCTTTATTTTAATTACATAATTAGCATTTATTAAAAGTCCAGATTTTTTTATACATTATGTGAGCTCTCATTTCTAATAATTGCCTTACTAAGAGGCCTAAATCCTTTGCGGATCTTCAATATGAAGTCAAACTTGAGCTTGGTTCCGTTCTTCTTGATGAAGCCTTTAGAGGCTGGACATTTCTGTCAGGAGTAGCACATATCCTCTCTTCCAGATGTTTCTAGATATATTAGTCGAAGGGTTTCATCTCTGGAGAGGAAGGCGGTCACATGTTGAGGTACCAAAAGTCCGGAAAGTTGTCTCTCGGGAAGGCCAGGCTCTTGATGACATGGAACTCCTTCTTGAGTGAAAACAAAGTTGTATATGAACTTTTTTTTGGAAGTGCTATCGACTTTCTTATCTAGAAGATCGTTGTAAGCACCTGCATTGAACCAATCCTTCCTCTACCCAATAATGGGAGGGCAGACACCCAACACCAAAGACCATAGTTCTGGGTGGATTTTTTGCTCTAAAGACATGTATCTCTGCAACTGAGATATTGTCTAGATGTTGGGTTGTGATATTGCAGTTGTTCTATTTATTTACAGTGGCACCAACGGTGATTTTTTTTACCAGAAAAGAGCTAAACTTTGCCGAATTTTTGGTAGCCTTGAGAAAATTTAGAATCTTATTTGCTCTTCCCAACCGTCTCAGCTGGCTATTTTCTGAGAAAAGTGTCATGTTGTTACCATTTTATAATGATGTTACAAAGACGTCCTAGCACTGAAGTAGAAAAAGAGAAGCTCTGTTCAGTGCACAGTGTCCCTAATGAATAGCATGTTAAAAATTAGTTAACTCTATCCTTCAGATTTTAAGTCTATAGGTAATATAATTAAAGACGGAAGTCTACAAATATAAAGGGTAGGGTTGCAAAATGTGGACTCGAGAGATGGATTTAGAAATACATCAATAATTTTATATTTTCAAAAATATGAAAAAAAATAATTTTAACAAATTATGTAAATAAGGTTTTTGAAAAACTTTATTCACTCAATAAGGCCACCCTTCATTATCAATCACAGCCATTACATATCGCCTGAACACCAATCAGGAGTTGATGACAAACCCCTCCGAAAAGTTGTCCCATGCAACCACTATGGAGCACTTCAGTGAGTCCACATTTGGATATGAGGTCCTTATGAGTTTACTCTCCAAACTGCCTATATAGATAAGTCCAGTGGGTTCAAATATGGTGAAGAAGGGAGTCATATATCTTGGGACAAGAATCGAGCCAAGTTATCTGCGTAGAACTTTTGGCATTTGTTGGACGTGAGAGAGGAGATGCCGTCTAGAGTTCACATGTTGTTACCCTCCGGGTAGTTGGTCTTCAGCCATGGAAGGATGATGTAACTATACACCTTATAGTAAGCATCCTGGCCTATTTTCTGTACAGCCTTGAAAAAGAACGTATGCATCTTCTTTCCATCAGAGACCATAACGCCGAGGATCATTGTTTGGGTCGGATATTTGGTGTGGTAAGCCCCTTGGACCTCTTCTTTTGTTTCTGCAAGCCAGCGGCAATTCCGGTCGTTGTGGAATTGATCAACTAAGTAAATCTTCTTGTACGAGGAAATTTTTACAATTTACCCATTTGCCTTCATTCATATGAAGATTTTCTTGCACCACTCGATCCTCCTAGTTTTCATACCGTCTCTCAGAAGGTGATGTAGGATCCTTGTGAGAGAAACTAATCCCAAATTGTGCTTTATAGCCCTCCTGATGGTCCTAGGAGCCATAGAGAAGTCATCAGCATAGTAGTATCCTCGTTTATATTCTTCTCTAACCTTAACTAGAACTTCGTATCCCTCTTTAAATTATGCCCTCTACTTCCTGACATCCTGGAGAGGTCTTCTCCATTTTTTTCATCTTGGCCAACTAAAAAAACCAGGCTCCTAAAACAATTAATAATGTCGTAATCTTCATCACATCAACTCTAGCATTTTTGAGATCTGAGATGTGCTGCATTTTTGCTTGTTGTTCGCTTATGATGATGAAATTACTTAACATTTAATTTTGTTTGTTTATGTAAAATGGACGGTGGAAACAAAATGTCAAAAAATTTTAAGTAAACCTTTTCATGGTAATGAGAAAATAAACATTAATCAACAGTCCATGTTTTGCTGCCGTACCCAATATATATATATTCGTAGCAGCATTTTCCAAATGGAGAACCGTCTTTTCTATTCTATTTGCCACATGTTTGAACAAAATTTGCACCTCTGGATCGAACGGACCTTAATTATACTTTTAAATATGTTATTATTCGATATAGTTTAAATCATGGATTAAGTTTGACTCGATTCGAATTATTAATCGATTATTAAATTTTTTTAAATGTGAGTTCATCATTTTATTCAATCAGTGAAATATGTATTTAATCATTCAACCTCAGCAAATAATATAAGAGACTTAATGTTTAAGTTAGATTATGTTTAAGTTTAAATTCTATGCCCTTTTACAGAAATTCTATTTTTCCAACCCTAACAAAAACGGGGATCTCCTCTCCTTGTCACGCCAGCCCTGAATAGAATGATTGTCAATACTTGTATAACACTGTTGGAACAAAGATATTGGTCTAATAAAAAAAAGTCAAAAATGAAGTTAATAACACAAATTTATG
The DNA here is from genome assembly GCF_016086655.4 of Lepeophtheirus salmonis. Taxonomy (NCBI): domain Eukaryota; kingdom Metazoa; phylum Arthropoda; class Copepoda; order Siphonostomatoida; family Caligidae; genus Lepeophtheirus; species Lepeophtheirus salmonis. The sequence continues at coordinate 24,597,264 of NC_052143.2, forward strand.
CTTTTATGAACAAGTATTAATTTTTTTTTAAAGACTAAAAACATAATTTAGTGGTATAACTCAGCTTAAAAAAGAAATAATAAGCAAAAGTACTAAACAGAGTTTGGAAATATATGTTTTTAGACTTGTAAAATGTTTCTATATGTCCATGTTTTTTTCTGTGTAAGAAAAAATGTTGTGTAACCATACAAAATTGAAAAATATACCCTGTTGTTTCAAAGCTGATAAATGAATCATAAAAAATCACATTCATAAAAGAATAGTTTGTTGTTTAGTTAAGACGTAAATCCTCCTTTTAGAAATCATATCAAATGTAAAAAATCAATATTTGTTTTTCAAAAGATATTACAGGTTATATTCAGTAAAAGAAAAATACAAAATCTCTATCAAACCAAATACTAATGGTCATTGTACCCCATAGAGGGATTTTTAGTGTGCAAGTTTTTAATTAAAAATAGTTTTAGTGAGCATATGCCCCATGTATTACATTGTATTTTCACATTTCAATATAAAGTTATTAAAGTTTATGATCCATTCTACTTTATTTCTATCAATAAAGAAAATCAGCTTACTAATACATTGAGTTTTTGTAATAATACGCTCCATAGTCATAATTTGAATTTGTCGGATCTTTTTATGTTTTTTTGTACACACTAAACCTCTATTTTACTCATAAATCTTAACTTTGATATATTTTAATTTATTCCAAAATTGGACTTATTAAGTGGAGTTGTTGTTGCTTTATGAAATAACCCAATAAGTTTTCTTTAAGCTTTTAATTCGTCAGTTTGACAAATTAAAATATAATTAAAAGCCCTTGAAGGAATTACTCAATGTTCACTATTTTTACATCCTCTTCCCAAATTTCTTCGAATTTTGAAACAGATATTAAATGAATGATTGCATCTTTAATAACTTATGTTTGAACAACATATTATTATATGTGTGTAAATAATATTAATTTTATTTTCTTGGTTAAAATTCACTTTTAATATTACGAGAGTTACAAAATTAGATTGTAAGAAACTCAATTTTTTTAACAAGAAGAAATTTTTTTTCTAGTCTTCTCAAGTATTAGAAATAAAAAATTTATGGCTTTCCCCTAAAGACAAAGGAAGAACTATTTCTTATTACACAACTTCATTATATAATTTATTAGTTTTTTTAATCTTTGCAATATTTTAAACATTTACAACTTAAGTCGACACAATATTAATTCCATGTAATCTATTATAACAATGTCAGAAAGTAGAAAAAAATATTGGTTGACTATAAATCATGCAATGAAATTTTCTATGTGAGTTATTAATTAGCTCATTGATTGGATGGCTAATAAATAAATAAATTGATTGATATATGACTTGATTATAGATTATTTTCATTTAATGTCATATTAATAAACCTTTTTATAGAAATATTTTTTGAAAAAAACAACAATCAATGTTCAATACGTTATACTTTAATTTTGGGAAAAAATTCTTTATCAATATCCTATTTCAGAAATTTCAATTTTTTGAAATTATTCCTACTAATTGTATAGCTAACAAAACTTATTTTTTATTTTAATTTTATATTAGGTAAAAAAATTAGACTAAATTTGTAAATTAAGTAAATTGGGGATTCATAAAAGACCATTTATTATAATAGTTTTTTATATTTATCAAAAAAATAAGTTGCTGGAACTGGCGTGCATCACATTAGTTTAATGAAGAGTTTATTTAAATTCAAATTATTTGTACTTATTTCAAATACAATTTCACGGAGCTTGGACCTGTTCACACTTTTTTGAATCGGTATATTGTTGTAAACGATACGACGATCAACTTTTATGAAAAAAAATTTGAATCGCGAAATGTCTGTTTTTAGGTATCACAGAGGATTTCAACTAATCATTAGATGTATAAAAAAAAATTTATTTTGTGGAAATCACGTTGTGAACTGATAAAGGTTTTGTTGTTAGTTGTAGAGTAACATTAAGAATACATCAACTTTTTACTCTTTCATTTAATGTCCTCAGTCCCCTTAAAAGATAAAATGTACCATCTTATTAACTAAATTTAAATAAAATAAATTACGTGGCCGTCTTTTAACCTTCTTGGTTTGAACTTTGGGTAAAATAAATCTTTGAAGAGGAATAAAAAAAGGAAACAATCCTTTGAACGTTCAATTTTTTCCCCATTTAGGGGCTCAAACGGTCAAAATGAACCAAAAACAAACAAGAACGGACCTCATTTTCTGCCAAATACCCAAGTCTGACATATTTAATGTTCCTTGAACTGGTCTGATGGATTTAAACTGATGAAGTATAAGTAAACATAATCTTATTACAATTACTTCATCTCACATAGGAATTGTCTTTAATTTCCATATACATATTTCATTCTCTAGGAGCGAAAGTGAATCGAACTTACTCATATTGAGTCAAGAGAATAATTTATCCCGAGCGCGTTGCCACTGAGATACGTCGCTTAATAATTACATTTAATTATTTCAATATGACACCATCTAAAGTCAGAAAATAACTTTTCCACCTGCAATAAATTAAAAGAATGGTATTTTTATACAAAAAACAACAACACAGTTTAGTGATAAGAAAATGAAGAACGGTTGGTGCTATAGTTCATTTTTGTTCATTGAAGAATTCTTACCTAATTTTGATTTAAATTGTTTTAAAAATGCATAATAAAATAAATATACATGAGTTTAAGTACAATTATAATATTTTTCGAGCCAGAATGCTATTTTAAATGTAGAAGGTTGTCTTCTTTAATGCAGTAATTCATTTTTCCTCCTAAATTGATATAACTGGCAGCTGATAATAACAAGTATATAATAAGTTTCGTTCCCACCTTCTCTTTGTACTCTCCAAAAATCCTATCCTTAATGATATGTCCAGCAAAAATGAAATATGTTGTTTATTCAAGGACTTTTTTCGCAAAAAAATATATTACGACCTTTTTACGTTCAAAACTTTTTATAGTTTTTATCTTTTCTCCAATGGACATTTTCTCCTTAATTCTTGTAGTAAATAATAGATTGACGTATTATTTTTCAAGTGCAAAACAGAGATGTCGTTGGCTAGAACGGGCTGGTTAGCACGAAGGTAAGCTGTCACACTTCAGTTTTCTAGTCAGTTTCTATGAGTTGGTCTTCAACACTTTTGTAGAATAATCACACATTAGTACTGCATTAGCTACGTCTATTTGATGGTGGGTGATAAATACAACCAACCAATTTCTGAAATTATAAATTCGGGATAATTATTTTCATTAACTGAAATTTAAGTACGAGTATCTTATACTTCTATATGGGAATACAATTTTTTTTTGTTAATTCAAGAGTTGAATGAAGTTAATTGTTCATTTTTTCAGTGAAATATTATTGTTAAAGGTCAAATAGTAGGTGAGGGATAAATTGGCACACTCTAGTTACAGCAACTAAATTAAAATTGAATAGTATTATATTTCCTGATTTGTTATGAATAGAAAACAACACATGTAATGGACTCAGACTTTCAGTCATTGCGTACCCACAATTCTAAAATTTCACACATTTTTTCTTGTTGTTGGAATAGAAGCCCTTACCAAAAATTAACAATATTGATGACGATGATGTGGGGGTGTGTTCCACTTGAAATCACCATCACCAATATTAGAAACAGAAAAAGGGTTGTTGTGTCTGCTCTCCTTTTTTTTTTGTTCATTATTTGCCAAATCATTCTTGTGATCAAGGTTAATAGAAATACAAAGGTACACCATTTTGTAATTTACCGTAACGACTGCTGAGCAAGATAGACAGATATGACGTCAAAGATTATAACAGTGGTACTCTAACAGTAAAAGTCAAGAAAGGCGATATATAGCTACTCTTGGAAAGAGTTATACTCTTCGGCGTCTTATTAAAAAGCGCGGTGGAAGTCAAACATTTGTAGGAAAAGCGTTATGGTATAACCTTATATTCTATTAACCTTGTTTGTGATAACGTCTCCCTCTAATAAATAATATTTAGCTAGCCGCTTATCTTAGTGCAATATTGAAAATAATTAATGTTATTAATCAAATGCCTTTAAAAAAATTCCCTTACCCCTAGATTGCAACTAATGGTTGATTTTTTGTTGTTTTTTAGTATATTTTTATATACTATACGTCTGATATTTTTCCTTCATGATGAATATTTAATTTTTTTTTCGATACATCTAATCACCTGACTTTGAGGAATGACTACTTTGATAAAAGGTCCAGTTGCGTTGTTCAAATCCTGGATATAAATAATTGAAGAAATAACCCAATTGAGGTTAGTGAACAGTATGGCCGTACATTGATATCAAATCACTTTCATCTCTTATGTCTTTTATTTTTGATATCTTGATTTGTCTATCCTCTTCTAAGAGCTTGATAGTAAAGGTAGTTGAACATGCTCAAAGTGCAACTAATAGAAAAACTTTTGGTCCATACATTTGTTCCAATAGTGTGTGAACTTCATATCAATAAATTACCGTTATGTCATATAATAACTGAGATCGATGGTCCCAAAGATTGAGCTAACTCTTTTTTCAAGTTTCCTAGATTAAAAGAATAATATATATCAACTTTATTATGCTTTTATTTATTATAAATAGGGAAACGTAGGAAAATTATTTGTGGTAACGTTCACGACTTCGTATTTAATTATAAATTCAGAAAAATAAGTACAAGTTTCCCCCTACGTGAAATGTCTGAAAGTGTCGTAGATGATCAATTTTGTACTGATTGCATTACAAAAATGATTATCTTAGAAATTCCAGATGAATAACTTCTTAAAATGAAAACAGGGATTTTTCACATTCAATATGGCAAATATCCGTAAGTCGTTTCGTACAACTCTATATCTCTAAGCATGGGTTGGCTGGAGGTTAAAAAAAAGTTCTGCGTTATAGTGGAGTTCATTATGAATTTTTACTTCCATTTGTGGCTACGAATTTCATCTAAATTTAAAAATTTTAAAAGGTTCATCATATACGTTACATCAAATACAATTAATTCAGAACATGAAAAAAAAGTAAAAAGTATCGCCATGAAATTTTTAGAGTAAGATGTGTGACGTGCTCACTCTCAGCATGTGTTACCATCTTTACTATCAAGCTCTAAGCAAGAAGATAGACAATTAAGGATATCAAAAATAAAAGACATATGAGATGAAAGTGATTTGGGAGATATCAGTATACGGGCATACTGTTCAATAACATCAATTGCTATGCTACTTCAATTATTAATATCCCAGATTTGAACAAGACCACTGGACCTTTTATCACAGTAATCATTCCTCAAAGTTAGATGATTAGTTTTGTCTCTTCACTGCCTGGACTTCTCAAAATACTATGCCACACACAAAGTTGTGAACTAGCAGTAATATAACTTACCAACGTTTCAGCTTAAATTTTTGGAGAAGAAAGACGTCCGAAATGGCTATATCAGAGCAAAATTACAGTTACGTTTAATTTTCCTATTAATGAAACAAAGAATATTATGACACAATTATTGATTTATACTTCTTGTCTTACTTTTTTTTTAAGTTATCGGAAAAAAAAAGAATTAAATATTCATAATAAATGAAAAATATCTAACTTATAGAATTTTAAAATAGAAATATGCTTAAATTAAATCAAATCAACACTGGATATTAGAGAATAATAAGTAAAATGTTGTATTTTTAATAATTTAATCGACAATTTTCGTAGTCCAAAATTATAAATTGGTAAAATGGGGTATCTTATTTGTCATAAATGAACAACGAAAGTATATTAGAAAATTGGTATTAAAAAATGACATTTGAGTAATAAAAATGAAGAGAAGCATCAAAATACTTGCACGTAATACGCAGTACCGAAATATAATATTTATTTATTGGTAGCATATTTGGAACTAAAATACTCATACAATAAATCAAGTTAGGGAAAGATTGTAAAATTTAATGATGCAAAATATATGTTTCATCTATATAACTTAATAAAATGAAAATCCTGTAACTCGATTCAAATCGATAATTTTAATGAAACAACATAAAAATTTATTTTTTTCAACATCTCATAGATTTTCAAACCAAAATGTGTCCATAAAGGACCAATTTTTTGGAGGTTTGATGGTTATTTTCCCAACTTTTGTTATTTCGGTACTGTCTAATATATATATATTTCGTATTTCTATATCGCATTATTTGTTATATTTATTTATTCTGATTTTATGCATATAACTTTTATTAAAACTTCTAATTAATATTTTTTAAATAGCTTATAGATTATTTAGTTCTGTTTTTTTCTTTCTTTTTAATTACCTATAAAAGTTAACTTAAATACAAGCTATAATACTTTTAATTTATCAATTTATTATTGAAGAAATCTCAATTTTGAATATCTATAATATAGAAATATGGAAAAAAAATTATCAGTTTCAAAGAGTAAATAAAGTATTTGTGATTTAAAAATTTGGACTATTTTATACTAACTCTCATTAGATGTTAATTAAAAATATTCTTAGAGCAGAATCAAATCATATTCTATCCTTACATAATGGACAACTTATTTTTTTAAATAAACTTTAATCAATACTACCAAGGCTCACTCAGCCGTTTGTTCAGCCCTACTGATTTATAGTTGAGCAGTTTGTATTGAAAAGGACTAAATGACTCAAAATACATAATATAACTTATTTGTGGATCAATACCATCAAACGTGCTAATTGGAAAAAAAAACAAAGGCTCAAGAGTTTGTCAAGTAACATAATCATCTATTTTTTACTATGTGATGGACGTAAAAATTAAATTAATGTATTGTTTTTAAAGAATTTTACTGGGCTTTATATTCGAATTTCTTGTACATAAATTATTTGTTTTAGGATCATTTTGATAATAATGATTTTGAGGAAGTCTTGAGAAAGACGGTGGATTTTGGTCCATAATGCAATTATATCTTAGTATTTGAACATTATTAGATATCTCGTGTATCTTAAACTTTATATTTCAGAATCTATCTCATGTATTCAAAAGTTAATTTACCAAGAATAATTCATTTATTCGTCTCCTTGCTTAAGTATTCCTGTGACTTCGAAAATAATTCCTAGATGAGTTTCGACAGACTCTCATTCTTATTTAGATTTTAATGTGAAAAAAGTTCCGTCCTTGGAATATGTCTCTTTTGTGACTGAGGACTTAAGCATTAAGAGAACGAATAGCTCACATCGTTTTGGATCAGTGATATTCTCTTGAAAAATGTTGGTCACTTACTGACACAAAGTAACTGATGATTAACTTAAATAGAGTTATTTGATTGACAGTAATTTTCGAGGAGCTTTGAGGAAAGTGACCAACATTTCTTTTAATGAATGTCAAGATATTTTTTTAAAGGAATGATTACTTTTTAGCTCCTAAATAAAGAGGACGACAACATACAAACATTTATCACGAATTTCTCTTCATACCGCTTATAGATATCTAGATACTATATTTATCAGAGCCCTCGGATCCCTCGTGCAAAAGAATAAAATGTCAGTGCTTTAATCATTTATTGTTAATTTTAAAGCATTTTTGAGTTGAATATTCTTGATTTATACTTTTTCTCAATTTGACTATTATTTTTTTCTTTATAGAATGTAAATATTTAATACATAGTTATACGATGATATTCAGATAGTCCTTTTAAATTCATTTTGGTATATTTAAATTATCTTTAAGTTATTGATTTAGCCTATATTTTTTTAATTAAGATAGGATTGCAATTATTTATTTTAGAATCCATGGGTTGTGGCTAATTTCAAATTTATTTGATCACTTGTTTGAATATTATAGTATTAGCTTAGCTTCGAGAGAATGATAACGACGTCATTCTTGATTTCCACACTATACATACAATTTCATAATTTAAGAATATGAAGTCATCACAAAAGTGACAACGAGGATTCCAACAGTTCTTCAAATATATGATTTGGAATGAATATGACCCTTTTTGAACCTAAGATTGAGAGTAACAATGAGAGTTTAAATGATAACAGTCTTTATATGATTAAGTATCAATATAATTTTCCTATCTTAAAAATGCAACTTATTATTAGTTCATATTGTATATTCCTGAAAATCTTTTATATATTCATATAGAAGGGTTTATTCTTGAAAAGAAACAATAGTTATAGAATCATTATTAGTGCATGTAAGACTAAGAGTATACTGATGATTTTTTGTAGATTTACAAGTGAATGTCCTTTTTACGAATGAATTTTATGAATACCAATTCCAAAAAAAAAGGACCAGCTAAAAAACACACCGGATTTACATTATTACAACACAAGGTAGGGTTGCAAGACGTGGGCTCGAGAGAAGGATTTAGAAATAAATTAATAATATTATATTTTCAATAATAGCCAAAAAAATAATGTTAACAAAATATGTAGACAAGGGGTTTGCGAAACTTTTTTCAATCAATATAGCCACCTTTATTATCAGTCATAGCCTTTACACGTCGTTGTTGACATACTCCTCTGACAAGTGGTCCCATGTAGCCACTTTGGAGGACTTCAGTGAGACCATATTTGTGTATGAGGTCCTGTTGGTTTCTCTCTCCAAAGTGCCCTAAATAGAAAAATCTAGTAGGTTCACATCTTGTGAGGAAGGGACCATATCTTTTAAGAACAGAATCGAGCCATGTGATATGCACATAACTTTTGATACTTGGCGGAAGTGTGAGAAGATACACCGTTCTGAATCCCCATGTAGTTACCCTCCGGGTAGTTGGTCTTCAGATATGGCTACTTAAGCACCTTATAGTAGGCCTTCGGGCCAATTTTCTGTTCAGCCTTGAAAAAAAACAGAGGCATCTTCTTTCCATCAGAGGCCACAACACCAAGACCATTATTTGGACAAAATATTTGGTGTGATAAACCCATTGGACCTTCTGTTTTGTTTCTGCAAAGTAGCAGTCGTTCCGGCGGTTGTAGAATTGATAAACTGTGAAACATTTCTTGTCCGATAAAATTTTTACAATTGACCCATTTGCCTTGATACATGTGAAGATTTTCTTGTACCTCTTGAGCCCTCTGACTTTCATACCCTCCATCAGAAGGTCTTGGTGGGGGGCCTTGTGAAGGAAACAATCCCTAGTTGTGTTTATTGCCCTCTTGATGGTCCTAGGAGTCATAGAGAATTCGTTGGCGAGGCGATTCATGAAAATGATTGGTTTAGTAGTTATAAAATTAACTTTACTTGTTTGATATGTACTTTATAATGTGCCACAGAATACTAAATAAATAGTAACATTAATCAAAAGAGTCATATTTTTTTATATCTAGCATCCATAGATTATCCCATTATTGTTTTATTTTTATCACAATTCTTTTTTTAATACTTGGGTTATAACTTGTATAGTTTCTTATACCAGTTACAACCTGTACAAAATCTCAACTTGTACACGGTATGTATAAGCCTAATTTATGTAATCAAATTGGACTGATTAGGTTGTCAATATTAGACAATATCTGTAACAATGTCACTCAGCAAAGGTTGTACAATGGAATATCTAGGGACCCCTTAAAATTCAGGTGATGTATCATCCCTAGTCTGTAAATATGTACAATGTACGTACATGTTTACTTAAGGACAACATTTTATCTATTTTAAGTAAAAGCATTTACCAAACTTTTAATAGACACCATTAAAGATCTTTTAGATGTCTTTTATCAAGTGTTTTATCATCATCATTCTAATAAACATAATTTCCTTGATTATATAATATATTACGTTGTCGTCATTTTTCACTCTATGAATTCACATATTTACAATATGTGTATAGATATAATTTCTAAATTGATAAAGGCATTGCCAACATCGTTTAGAACATTAAATAATAATCAAGATTTGAGCTTAAGTACCTATGTATGTATAAACGTATATTCTAGCAAAGCAGAAAATGATTCATTCGGTAAGCAATGTGTGTAAGTTTGTTTGTTTTTTGTGTCTCCCAAAAGTATTAATATTCTTGCCAATGAACAATAATAGATAGTTTGCTATCATTCATAAGCTATACCAGAGTAAGTTTGCCTAGCGGTGCCTGAGATATTAATTAAGAGTTATTCTGTTTAATACAAAACAAGAAATAAAGACCATAAAATCCTTTGTCTTATTCTTCCTTTTTTTTTTCTTCTCTAAATCTTATAATTTCATTTTTTTTAAAGTGTAGAAAGATACATACAAACATGCGGCAAAATCATTCTTAAAATTTTATTTTCTTTATTAAAGACCAAAACAAAGTGGTTAGCAAGACGGTTTCTGGACCCTAAGGAAGCTACAGGAAAAATTGCAGTAAATCAATTCCTTGGATTGGGTGTGATTTCAGGACAAACACACACATTACCTAAGAATATAGTAAGTATATACTTAGGGGTTGTAGATGGGTACAGGGAGGGGCAAATTAAATCAAATTAAGATAATTAATTCTCTGTTTTTGTTTTGTAGAAGATGAAATACCACATAAAATAACATGATAAACATCTTATTAACTTTCCAAATTTAATTTATCATTTACTTTCACTCCTACAAATACTAACCTTTTCAAATCACAAAACCTCGTCATTTTGAAAAGAGCCTGTACAAAGTATATACGAAAGTTTTTATCATTTTTACCTCCCTTTCTTCCCTCTTACCTACGTACATACATTGTACATACTCCCGAAGGAGAATTGCTCAAGTCTATAGATTTTAATGGGACCATTTTAATTTTATTCACTTGATCAAAAGCTTAGGTTCTTCGCTTTCATTTGTATTATAGAACATAACATCAAAAATAATCACAATACAAACAAATTCATGTAATAGTTAATAATACTTTAGCTGTAATATCAATTATACTACTGTTTTTTTGTTTTTTTTTGTTAATGTGTCCCATCGAAAAAGTGAAATTGTAATACCAACATATACTCTTAATTAAGTTTATTAGAACCTATAATGATATAAAAGAAGACTTGTTGATGATGAAATGGTCTGAGTTTATATATTAAAACGTTCACAGATATATAACAGGCCTGGAAAAGGCAGAGTTACCCTTAAGAATTTATATAATTTATTATTAAATTTTTGAAAAAAAATTCAAACATCAAATTTTCTAGTAAAAGATTCCTTTATTTTTGTGGGGAGGAGGGCTACAACCCCCCTCAAACCGCCCCCTGCAGACGCCCCTAGTATTTTATAGGAGGTTCTTCCTTTGGAATAGGTAGCTTGAAGAAGGAATTTTATATTCCTTAGCAGCAGTCTTTATTATATGATTCCTGAGAAGTGAACATCATTTTCTAAATAGATTCAATTATATTCAAACCCTGATTGAACGTTCGTGTGTGGTCATAAATGATAGAGCGTAATCCTAAGGATTTGTTGTGGGGTTATAATTGTAAGTCCTTGATGGACTCAGAGTAGATTTGAGTATCGACATGGGAGTAATTCTAGCAAATGTCCTTGTTTATATCTTTTCCCCCTTCCTCCCTCAGTCACAGCTGATTGTAGGTAATCTAATGAGTCATCATGACTGTCATTCTTTCTCTCCTTCTAAATATTTTTCAAATTGACAGGGTTACCATATTGATTTTCTGGGTTTTTTTTTAGACATGCCCAATCTACACTGGATTTTCATAATTGCTTATAGGCTTGTTTCTCAGAGTTTGGAAAACCCTAGTATTTTCTATTTAAACTGTTTTGGTTGTTATTTAGTATTTTTGAAATATGCTGATATTATTCGCTTAGAATCAAGCAGATGATTTTAAATTAATATAATTTTTACAAACTTTCTAAGGATGGTTTTTATAGATAAGTTTCCGTAGACAAATCATGATTAATAAATAGAAAAGAGCAATTCCAAGAAATTCAAAGGCATCAGGTAGTAGTATACTTGTAGTATCAGTTACATCTAAACTTAAATTAGTATAAATATGGTTATTACTTAATAATATTTATTGTTTCTATTAGTATAATATCATAATAACATGTGTAGTTATTTTCTCCAACGACTTATGTATATCTTAATCTAGGAAAACTAAATATTTTTATCTTTTGAATTTAGATATCTGTTGTTATTGGTAAAGCCTTTGTTTATTTTGTGATGATTTTTTTCGTTGTTATACTGTCATTTGGTGATCTTCTAATTTCTGATAATGTTGTATTGCATTTAAAAAGATCCTTATGAATTTGTACAAATAAGGAATAAAACGCTCCCCAATATTGACATCAAGGACACTGTTAAAGATGTCAAGATGTAAAGGAGTCTTCTTTTAAATATCAGGATAAATGTAGGTAAGTCCATTATATAAAAGTTGATTCAAATTCAAGAGCAAACAGAGTTCACTTCCATATTAATACTTGTTTGTGATGATGTTCATTCTTTTGTAAAATTCTTTTGACATAGATCAAGTAGAAATTCATTGTTACGAGTATACCGTAAACAGAACTGTTTACAAATAATTTTTATAACAACTAGTAGGGTCTCAATTATTGAGAGATAAGCTCGGGCGAAGTCTCAAAAGTAAAGTTGTAAGTTTTTGGGTACGTGAATTAGTGAGTTTCAAGGTTTGAGTGTTATTAAAATCGGAACTTTGTCGATCTGACGACGAATTCTAGACGATATACGAGTCTTTCATATTGAATCCTAGTCACATCTGAAATTTCTTTTTCCAGTCAAAATTGAGTCATCCTGGAGTTCGAAGTCCCGATTTAATAACAGTTATTACAAATTATGTTAGGACCTCCAATTCTAAATAATTGAGTTATAATTATAATTAATAGATGACCAAATAAACTGAGTAATATTTTCTTCACTTCACTTCTATGTAACTAACGAAAACAGCACGCACTTTCAATAAGTTGCGTGAGCAATTCAAATCCCGAAATAAAAGATGTCTTGGATGATCAAGCAGCGTAAATACATAAAATTTTAAAAGTTCATTAGTTCGGAACCCTGACTATCTTAAATAGTCCGGTATTTTAAGGGACAAATATCCCAGACTGTTCTGTGACATACTCTAGATACAAAATAAATGATTAAAATCAAGAAAAAAAGTCACTGTATGGTGCATAGTAGACTACAGGGAGCGGGGATAAAATTCTCGCCTACTTTAAACCTTGATAACTTTAAGACTACATTATCAAAAAAAAAAACGGGTTACCAAATAGGAAAGCTATTCTCGTCAGCTGACGATACGTAGTTCAGTTAGCATCATACCCTCATCATATGAGGAGATAAAGAGCTATAAGTGGAACGAGGAGCTTTTGAGCTCCGCCGTAGTCATGGCATTGGTTAATAATGGAGGTGAAATCTCCAATTCAACGATTGCTTCAACCTTAGGAGTAATTTACGGACTATTCAGCGTATCCGTAAGAAACTAGAGGACACCTGGGATGTTGATGCCACCATAAAGAGGGCACCCAAGGAAGAGGGCGCCGACAGGAAGGTCAGGGATCCCGACTTTGTCGACCAGGTGAAGAAGATGGATGAGAATGACCCTACCACGTCCATGAAGGACATGGCGAGGGATCTGGGCTGGCATGAGAAAACAATAAGGGACTGTGTATCTGAGGATTTAAGGTGCAGGAGCTACAAGATGCAGGTGGGCCAGATCTTGAACCTGAAGGCAAAGGACAACAGGATGATGAAGTCAACAAAATTGCTCAACAAGCTCAAGCACCCAAATCAGCCCGGGATGCTGTGGTTTTTCTCTGATGAAAATAATTTCTGTCAAGATCAGAAGGTTAACAAGCAGAACAACAGGTGGATAGCCACCTGCACCAGCCATGTGAAGAAGGTAATGAAGACCAAGATCCCTGCAATGGTCATGGTGTTTGGGGTGGTCAACAGTGAAGGTCATGTTATACCTCCCCACATGTTTGAAACGGGTCTAAAGGTCAATGCAGAGGTCTACCTAGATGTTATGGAGAAGGTGGTTCTGCCTTGGATCCAAGGGGTGGCCGGACACAGACCCTGGGTGTGGCAACAGGACTCAGCACCCTGCCATGTGTCCAAAATCTCCATGCAGGGGTTAACCGAGAACTGTTATGACGTCGTAAAAAAGGATTTGTGGCCTCCTAAATCTCCCGACCTTAATCTTTTGGACTATTTTGTCTGGGGCTATGTCGAGAGACATACCAACAGACATCCCCATAGCACCAAGGCCAGCCTGATGGACTCCATCAAGGAGGTATTCGGCAACATGGACAATGAGATAGTCAGAAGAGCCTGCGGCCGGTTCAGAGGCCGTATTGAGGCTGTTATTGATGCCAACGATGATTATATCGAATGAATGGCTACTCTATACCTATATGCTCGTCATAGTTTTGATTTTCAATACAAAAATCAAAAAATGTACATTTGTGTTGTTTTTTGTAGAAAAATATTTTGGCGACAATTTCATTCCCGCTCCCTGTAGTTCTAAGATATATATATATATTTAACGTTAGAGGAACTAGTCCAAAAATATACTTGCCTATATTGCACACTTTTTTTGTCGCCTATGTAATAACATAAGATTTTATTTTTTTAAACTTATGTCAAACACTTCTGGCTTGCCTTCGAAACAACAATCAAGTTTTTTATTAAAGAACACCCATACCCTGTATATCCTCCCATCATTTTGAGGGGGAAAATATTAACCTGCTTAGGGAACATATATATATGGAATTATACTTTGAGTAAGCAATAATGTATTCCATGATTTGATTTTTCATATCAATGACCATATGAGGCTGATTATATTTTCTACTGACAATTAAGAGGTTTTTTTTTTTCTTCCATTCATTGATTTATTAATGCAGAGAGGGTTTTTTTTGTTGCTTTGCTATTGGTCTATTTTTTCTACTGCTTTTACTTATTTTCCTTTTTATATATTTGTTCCTTTATTTCTCTCAAACTATGTTTGTATGTATTTATGTACATACAAACATCTTGTAGAATAATATATATTGCCAAAGTTTTTCCTTACATTCTCGAAATATGAAGATGTAGCTCTATTACATATTCATATTTTTTATTCTCTGGTTAGTGAGAAAAAAAAATTCACATCGTTCATCAATGTCAACCCATCTTTCTTACTTATAATATTATTATTATAAAACTTTTGCTATTTTTAATAAACTTAGAAATATGTAATAAAGTTCGTTTGCTCCTTTTTATATCCCCTTAAAAAGAAAGGGACTTTGTGAGGTAAAGATTCTTCTGGGCATTAAAAACTATGATGTCTATTTCATATATGAAATATAATTAAGGGAGTTCATATTTATGCTCTAGAGGAGCGTTTCTCAAAGTGGTGCCGCCAAGAAATACGTATCTTGACATCTTATTAAAAAATCAATATATAAATATATTTGAATAGATAAGAGCTTGGTTTGAAAAGTTTCCGATCTCAACGGGAAGATGGCAGCACTCATTAATAAAAAATAGTCACATATTTTTAGCATCTGTTGACAGTAACTCTCAATAGTTTCAGTCCTTCTAGACGCGCAATTGTTATCTAACAGTCGTTTGAGTGAGGTTTTTTTTTTTTTGAGAAAAAGTGACAAAAACTGTTGTGTTTTTTCGGCTGGGAATGTAATGGCGACTGTTTTTTATCAATAGTCATGGAGATATTTTAATTGATTATCTTCAAAAAAGAAAAAAATATTAAGGAACATAGTTTGCATCATTACTTGTCAAGTTAAAGAAAAATATTTAGCAATGAAGAGGGAAACACCTTCGTGAACAATTATTTTACAGTGAAAAACGCCAAGTACTATTTGGACGGATTACAGAGGTCAAACCATCAGTGGGAGATGTGTGTAGAGTTACAAGGAGACTATGTTGAAAAATAAATATTCAGAAAAATGTCTTGTATCTTTGTTAGGTATACCAAACTTTTCAGACAACCCTCGTTAATAAACACATTCTTTTTAAATATGACTCGTTGGTGAATAGCGGATAGGACATTTGTATCATGGATTGTTAATGTAAAAGAATGTACGTTGGTAGTTACCCTGTAGGGAAACTCCCCTCCCAAATCGAGAAACTTTTGTCGTTACGTTCCAAAAATTATCGATTTGTATAATTTTTTTTAAACTCGCTTGTAAAAATTCAAGCTCGACCCAAAAAAAATTACTCTGAATATTTGTCTCTGTTAATAAACAAAGCACCCCAAAAATAAAATCCTACGAACGTCCTTGGACTTAGTAAAGAACGATTCGTCGCATACTTGAATTAGATAAACCTCTCTCTAAGCATAAAAAAATAATAACGCCATATAGTTATTGATCTTTATGGTATATTAATCGACGATGTCACCTTAGGTTCTGTAATAATATAAAATATAGAATATTTTTCACCGACGTCATAAATTGCATCAATATTGAAGGAGACTCCATTTTGAAGGCTCAAGTTGATATTTTTAGTTGATAAGATGGACACATTTCCAATAAACTTTGATCAAACTATATTAAATGGGTTTATCAATAAAAAAAGACTTAAAACTTCCATTGATACTACTTTTTTCGTACATTTTAAGGGCAGATAAATATAATAAAACGAGGAAAAGAGGGATATATTTTTTGATTGACAGTAATGCCCATAAATCATTTTATTTGTTGCTCTCATTTTGACTCCCAATAGTTCACTATTTTCCTGAGTATTAATACAGAAAGCGTTTTCATTGTCATAAAAATTGACTGTTTAGGGACCCAAAATGGACGCACTTCAAAATTGTGACGTCACGTGAAAACTTACTGAACTTTCGTAAAATGAATTGTCATTTTCAAGTGACTCGGGACGCGAGAAAAAAAATTGTTTTTGACACATGACTGAAAAGCCTTGCCATCCCCGGGGTAGAACAAAGATTTTTTCTGGATATATTAGTTTTATGTTGTCAAAGTAATGATTAATAAATAAAGTTTTTTCATAACTAAAGACATTATTACACAATTGTTTTAATTCAATTACCTAGTTAATTTCATAACTATTTTACTAATTAATATGGGGGGAAAAAACAAAAAAAAAAACACGGAAATTGAAAAGAGGTGTGCACTGTGCATGATTCAAGTATAAAGTAGAGATAAAACGATTCCAAAAAAAGAAGTGCCAAAACTGATGCCGATGCTATCTCAAAAAATTTCAAAAATCCATAATTATGCAAAATATTGATGATTTTGGAAAAAAAAATTCAAAAATACAAGCGTATTGTCACGAAATAAAATTTTTGGGGGAAAAAAATGTACAAAATCCACAATCGTTCACAAAGAAATAATTTTTTTGGAAACAAATTTCTAAATCCACAGTTATTCACAAAAAAATGTTGTTTTTTTGAGAAAAATTGCCAAAATTTAACTTTTAATATAAAATAATTAAATAATAAATTCAATTGTTAAATTTTATATAGAAAATTTCAAACATTTATAATTATTCATAGAAAAATTAAATTTTTCGGAAACCAATTTCAAAAATCAATAGCTATTCACAAAAACTTATTTTTGTTTTGGAAAAAAATTAGCCAAAATACCCAACTGTTCCCGAAAAATATATTTTATCGGAACAAATTTTATAGATAAAATAAAATTTTTGGTAAAAAATATCATTAATTAATTTTTTTGGAGACAGTTTTTTCTAAAATCTCATGCTGTTCTCAAAGAAAAACATTTTTGGGAAAAAATTTCGAAAATAAAACTTCTTATATAAAATTTTTAGAAAAAAAAATTAAAATAATAAAGTTTTGATAGAAACATTTTAAAAATACATATAAAAATGACATATGAAAAATTATCAAAATTCCCAACTACCTTAAAAAAGAGCCCCTCACAATCCCTTAATTGGATCCCGAATGCTATAAGTACCCGAATACACTCCCAACGACATACAATTTGGGCGTTGTGGATGGATCTTAGTTGTTTCTTAAGTATCGGCGGCTAGTTTCATCCTATTTTGTTACCCAGTGGTAGGCAAAAACACCCACAACATTCGGTGTATGATTGGGGTGTTATGAGGGGCTTTTAGTTGTTTCTTAATTATCAGTGGTGGGTTACATCCTGTTTTGGGATCCGGCGGTAGCCGAAAACACCCTCAACATTTGGAATGTTGTAGGAGGGGATCCGGCGTTACTCGAAAACACCCCCAACATTACGACGGGTTACAAAATGACAATTCCTAAAGTATATGCCCCGTTTCCTCATAAACGTATAGAAAATGGGTTTATACGAAACGTCTTCATACAAAAAAAATTATAGTAATTGTCCTTTTACGAATATTTTTATACCGAATTCTATATATAATTTTAAAATTTCATATTTAGAGGCTTTACTGAATATTTTTTTAAATAATTTATTTAATCTCAAAAGTATAAATTTATACCTAATAAAAAATTAAATATATGTAGGTATATATAAAAATAATTTTGAACATAAGATTTAAGGCTTAAACTATTTTATGTCTTGGTTACTCATAAAACTGACTTAAAGGGCAATAATATTTATTTAAAAGAAAAAAATGGTTCGATTTTTGTTAATTTTGAAGGCCAATTGAGGTCATCTTTAACTCAAAATATATTATAACTGTTTTTATGGATAAAAAAACGCTGTTTGCCTCACAGTTAAATAGAAATTAGGTTTTTATTTGAATTCTCCATTTTATTAAGGTTTCTTAAATTCAACAATAACAATTAACAATAACGTTATTTTGTTCATCATATTTTTCTACAAATTAATTCTCAATGAGTCAATCTAACCCTAAGTTATTTATAAATAAGTACATAAAATAGGAACAAAATTTCTCTCAATTGGCTTTTGTTGTTCCAGGTCTTGATGTTTCAATCACAGAAAAACAGACTCTCCGAAGTTTGGAGTTGCACTTGTAAAATTCAATCATAGTAGTTTTCAATTTGTAACTATATTATTGATAAATAATATTTCTTCATTATCCCGATATTTAAACATATTCATGATATCGGTTAAGCATTCTGATAGTCCTCCAAACATTTTCAGGAACAAGTAAAATACTGACCATAGTATCAATTTTGTCAGGCTAATATGTTTTAGTTGTAAAAAAAAAATCATTCCGTGCTCCATAAAATTAGTTATTCAAAGCTTACATACACTTGTAAGCTAAGCAGACCAAATTACTCATTTATGACTTTTGTTATGTGATCCAAAGAATCAAAGTAAATTTAACGAAAATCATCTTATACGGGTTTAAAGTTATTTTCTTTGCTTGTGTTCTCTTTTTTTTTTTGCCCATCCAAACACTGAAAAATATTTCAAACGTTTTTCAGTTTCATTTTAAAGGTGGTCGTTTTCTAGTTGTTAACTTATAAAATGACTCGAAATTATCTCAGGATCATATTTTCCGGAGGCCCTTTCATCAAATTACATCCGTTTATGTAATTTGGTAATTTTCAAGACGCAAAACAAAGAAAAAAATTGAAGTGGTCGTTTGATTTTGGCAAACCTAAGACTCGTGCGTTCACTTTTGTATTAATTAACAGATTGGAGGAGAAAGTATAGAATCAATGGAAATATAGAATTACGAAGCGTTATTTGCGTGTGTCAACGGTGTCAAGTCACCCAGAAAGATTCAAAATAGAAGACTTGATAGCAGAAATACAGTCACTCATGTACACAACTTGGAACAATAAAAAGATAATGATGTGCAGTTTGATGAGCATGGGAACCTGGTTAAAAATATAAAGGGTGATTCAAAACGAGCGGTTTTTGAATTGTAGAAATAAAACACATAAAATATTATATTATGGTCAAAACTTTATTATGAAGCGAAAAAACAATCCTTTACAATTATTTCAAGAAAATAATCCCCTTCATATCTTGGCCGCAACTGGCCTTAAAATGGTCCATTCTATTGCACCAATTTTCGATGACGTGTTCGAGCATTGTGACCGGAATCTCACGAATAACTCGCTCAATATTTGCTTCCAATGCTCTAATCGTCGCTGGTTTATCCATATAGACTTTTGCTTTTACGTAGCCCCAAAGAATAAAATTTGGCGCGGAAAAAACGGATTTTCGTGGATACATTCAAGAGCCCATTCATTCACTGAACACACGACACAAACGAAGGTCTGGCGGCTTCAATTCTTGCACGAGCTGTATTTTGTATGCCTTTAAACCCAAATTTTTCTTCAAAATGCGCCAGGTTGTTGCATACGACAAGCCAAGTTATTGAGAGCGGTGGCGAATCGATTCTTCACGATCTTCGGCTACACTCTCGACTACGGCCGCAATATTCTCTACGCTGTGATCTGTACGTGGCCTACCAGACAACGGGACATCCCAGCAAGTTGCTTCCCCTTCAAATTTTTTGATTATTCTGCGAATTGTGGATTCTGAAGGTCGATTATGTGGACTATAAGTTGGGCGTAATTTGCAAAAAACTTCTTTCACAGAACGCTGATTTCATTGTACAATTGAACAATTTGTACACGTTGTTGTGGTGTATATCGTTCCATGAAGAATTGTAAAACAATATTGAGTAAAAATGACGTATGAATTTGACAGAACTCGCGCACACCTGTCAAAAAATCCCTACTAGAAAAAACCGCTCGTTTTGAATCACCCTTTATCAAGATGGAGAGTATAGAAAATTGTGTATTTAACTTTTTTTTTAAATAGTGATCCTATAAACATTTTTTATTAGTTGAAGTATTGTTGGATGATTTAAGTATTGCTTTTAATTTATAATGTGCATTTTGCATAAACGAATTTTATTTAAAAAAGAAAAGTATTATTTATCAAAAAATAAAATATAAACATTTTAACTTATTTTTTAAAGCCCTATCCCGTTGTCGTAAGATCTGTAAATACAGATGAGGAAAGGGGCTATATATATAACTTTAATATCATGTTTAATCTGGGTTAGATCATCCTTTGTTACATATATTACATGTTTGTTTTTTTCATTTCAAGCTTTTATAGCAAAATCTACCCGTCTGGAACAGTCCCCCCATGTATCCACTGACTCTTCAAAATATTGTAGTAGTCTAGGTTTAATAATTAAATACTATTTTTTTAAACTCATATCAAAATTGAGTACATACATTTTTTGTACGACGAAGTCAATAGGTCACTGTAAAGTATTCTAGGGAAAGATTGGACACAAGTATCATACGAGGAGTTGTCATTTTTTTCCCTCCCCAATATACATAAATTGTCAACTCTTGATTGTTTCCAATATTGTTCCTATAAAATATACAATAATCAATTCTTTCACCAAATTTAAAAATATATAGAAATATTGATTTAAAAAATTATTATCAAATAAGTAATACATGTGATAAAAATAAATAATAAGTTTCATGACTCAACATACATTTCCTTTTTATCACACAAGTTCCAGAACTTTTCCGTTTCTTATACATATATATTTTTTTAATTTGCTGCTGAATCTCGAATGTCAAGCATTTCCTTAGAGTCCTGTAACTCAGTGTAGACATGTGAAAATTAATGACCCCTTCACAAGTCTGACAGCGATCACTATATAGGTAAACTATAGTGCTCCTAATACATTTGAATAAAAGATATAAGCCAAGTGACGAAATACTCCAACAATCTAAGTATAAGTTTTCCTATGTATTAGTGACCTTTTTTTTGCCAGCTAGTGGCGTTGGTCTTCCATAAATACATATAACTCTATAACTAACTACGCAACTTCTATGAATTTACTTTTTCTATAGAATTAACAATTTTGTTTGATTCAACTTGTTGGTTATGTCCAAGCATAAAGTCCTTATAGCAATAAATAGTGCAAATACCTTAGTTCAGAGGTACATGAAACAGATGGGAATTGGGATAATTTTATAACAATATTTAAAAATGCCAAAACCTTATTTTTTGACTCAACTCCTTGGTCATAACATCCCTGCCTGAGTGATACATATTTCCGAGATTAGTAACTTCGGTGTCCCAAAAATGGCTACTGTACATGTATACAAATATCCCATTGAACTTGGTTGATTTTACACTACACCCACGATCTTGTCTTTAATGAAATCCATATAAATATAAATATATATTTAAAAAAAAGGCATGGGTATGCAGAAAATTGTACTCTTACCTAACCTCGAATACACAACCATTCAATAGTTCCGAGATGTGCAAATGGTGTACCGTGATTTTTTTCATAGAAGGTATTCAATGTAAACCGTAATTAATCAATACGCATAAATTCAGAGCCATAATTTTATATTCTACATATATTAACTTTATTTTAGACACCCTCAAAAAAAATAATAATTATACCCATATTAAAGAAAAGAAATGGTAGTATCTTTGGAAAAAATCGTTATAAATCCACCCTTTAGAGATAATAAGAAAATGAACGACAAGATAAATGCCGTTCATCCTTTATTCGTTCACAAATGAACAGAAAGCGTTAATGGCGTTCATTTTTCCCGTTTAATCTACAAGTTGTTGTTTTTTTTCTATGTATTTCTATCTCTATAGTAAAGCCATATAATTATTCTGAGTAAATCAAATGACTTGATAATAGATGTCTCAGTCATCCAATAATATATTGTTATTTAGATCAACTCTATCAAATAATTAATAATAGGTTGGGGAGAAAAGTAATTTTGTATTATTTCAATTTTTTATAATAAATGTTAAAATCTTCCAATTTAAGCCAAGTATGCCCCCTTCTCTTCGATAACTTGTTGCCAATAAGAATCCAATTTCATAATACCCTTTTCGTCGTAGAAGCCCTAGTCTCTATTGGCAAAAGAGTCGGACAACCAATTTTCACAGGCCTTGATTGAACACAAATTTTTATACCCCCATGTGCGTTGACCATAGACAGAAACAGGTGGTAGTCACTTGTTACCAGATCTGGACTGTAGGGTGTATGTATAAGAACTTCCCATCCGAGCTTCTGGGGCTTCATCAAAGTGTGCAGCCACGTGTTTCCTTGATGATGTCTTGTTGTCTCCTATTCACCAATGCTGACGGCTTCTATTCGATTGCTACCTTCAAACGGTCGAGTTGTTCGTAGTAGAGGACGGAATTGAGCAGGGGGGGAAATATATCGAATCACTCTTGTACAACACAAACCAAAAAAGTGTCTGCCCGTATACACCGAAAACTTTCTTGATCGTTTGAACGCATTTTTCTCTTTAAGGTAGTAAAAATGTAAAATATAGGGAATTTATTCCTTAGAGACCTCCATACTCGACACACAATAATTCACGAGTGAACTGGCCAAGCGCAATACTGTATGAAAAGTGTTTTTAGTATACACTCACACCTTTACAACACATTACTGTATGATCCGATGTGACCAATAATGAACAAGATACATGTATGTACTAAGTTAAAAAAGGAGGGAAATACGAAATTACTTTTTCCCCCAACCTATTAGAAACATTTATTCTAAATGGAAGATCATGTGTACTTGTAGCTCGTAGGGATTTTCTATTGAATTTTAAAACTTTTATTGTAGGCTATTCACACTCTGTTTATTGGATGGCTAAAATATAAAAGGATTTTGATAATAATGACAATCACAACTGCAAGTTTTATCGATTTATTTCATTGATCCAGGACATACTATGAGATCTACATCATATTATTAATATTCTTCTAAAGAATCAACTCCTCATACTGGTGGTCCTATTGCAAAAAGTAGATACTAATTTGTATATTAGACTCTTGCATATATCTTTAAATATTATTTGGATCCACAATATTTTGACAAAACTTGAAGGAAATTCTCAAATTCCGGAAGGTAATGCATAAGTGTGCCAGTTTCAAAAGATAATACCTCATTAATAAAATCCATCAACTTTGATAAATCCTTGTATTTGTATTTATCTTGTTTCTTTGTCTCTGAACCACTAGACTCAAAACCTCCAAACAGTGGAACAGAATCTCCCGAATAAAATATTTTCTCCAATTTTTGTAAGGTATTTTTTTTCTTAAAATTAACCTTAATGGGACTTGGGGTTGAGTATGGTTCCAATTCTCTGCTAGGTATTCCATCAGTTTCATAAAATTTCTTTGAAATTTTTTTTAAAAAATCATTTAGTTTGAATCCGGAATTTTTGGACTCTTCTTCATGCTCTTGGTTTTCGTCAGATGTTTGAGGATTCTCCGACTCTTTTTCCTTGGATTTTTCTTCAAATTCCTTACATTTTTGTGAGCAAAAGTTTTTACACATATCAATAGGACATTTGTTGCAATTTCTATACAGAAAGAGACTCTGGTATTGAGATTGCTTTCATTTTTCAAAATCTTTTAATACTCACGGACAAATCATCCCCAAAAGTCTTGAATGTAAAAAAAAACAAAAAACTTTATTATAGGATTAGAACTCTAAATTTGGATTCACCTACTTCTGTTTGACACTTGCAGTGTTAGTCTTTTGATACTCTTTAATTTTTCCAACTACATATTGCTCAAAAAGCTTACTTGGATTAAGGGAGTCAAATTGGTCAAATATTCCATTTCCTTGGACATTCCAAATTCCCTGCATAATATAAAATACATTAAATGATTGAATATATTATCAATATATACCGAGTGTTCCATTAATATCTGAACTTGTTGAATTATAAACTTCAACAAAATATAATTTATTAATTAGCAATAGAATTTAGAATAAATTAAAACTATAAATTGATGTGTGTCTCTGCTCTTTTAATCATCAATGTAGCCGCCCTTAGCGACAATGATGGCTTCCAGGCTGTTGAGGATGTCCCCTGTCATAGCGTAACAGTGCCGGCTGCCAATGGATTTGAGGGTCTTGTTGTTTGGTTGACGGACACTGCATACCTTCTTCTTGACATGCGCCCCAAAGGTGTAGTTGTAGGGGCTGGCACCAGGGCTGTAGGGAGGCCAAAAGTGTCAAAAGAGGACAAAAGACTCATGATGTTAAAGCAATTCAAAAGAGTCTTGCAAGGGAGGAAATGGGTTTCTTTCATTTAATTTCTGATGGGGATTTGAAGACAAAATATTTCATTTGTTATTCTTAAAGTAAAAACATAGAATTTTTATTTTTGATAAGAAATTCTCTTAAATTTACATCACTTTATACAAATTTTGTGAATCAAATGATTACTCATCCTTGTTTGATGAGGTGTTATATAAAATAATAGCTACAATATTATAATTTGGTATAAACGCCTCAGTACAGAACTGCCTTTTTTATCCACTCTCAACCTCGACTGTCAAACGGGAAAGAAAAAATTGGAAAGAAACATATTGTAGCTAACCTTTGGTATATTTCTTGTTATAAGCTGTTAATGATCATTTAGGATATAGCTATTAATTATTTTGTACAGAGTGCGAATGGAAAATTCTCCAATACATATGTAATTTTTTTTTAACATTGTTTTGATCTGATCAAAATCGGACAAAAAAGGAGTAAACAGGACTCAAAAAGGATCTCGATGTGGATGTTGATCCAAAAAGAATTTCAGACATTATCGGCGTGACCGTGAGGACAGTTTGGAACATCAAGGTGGCCAAGGAGAATGGGAAAGGAGTCAAAATGAAGGCAAGAAATGGAATAAATGGTCTGAAGCGAGATGAAACATTTCTTAAGTTCATGAAGGCCAAGATCAAGGAAGATTTAGCACCATCAATGTGCCGCTTGATTGACGAGTTTAACGTTAACAAAATCACCATCAGGAGAGCAGTTGATGATCTTGACGTTAAAAGTTTTGTCAGGAATCCAAGACATCTCCTCAACGACAGGATGAAGGCCTTAAGGATTGAGAGATGCCAACAAGTCTGTAATTACTTGAAGAGTCATCAGTCGACTGAGAATATATTCTCTGTCAAAAATGATGGGAAGAAAATGGATCCCTTCTTCTTCAAGCTCAATGAGAAAATCGGGGCTGATGCCTACTATAATGTCCTGAGGTAGAAAATCTTTCCCTGGCTGAAGGCGGATTATCCTGAAAACAACTATATGTGGATCCAAGACGTTGCCCCGAGCCATAAGCACTTGAAGACACAGAACTTCTGCAAGGAGTACTTTGCTGACTTCTGGGACAAGACCTTCCGGCCCTCTTCAAGTCCTGATCTCAATTCAGTGTCTGATAGAGCAAAGTTGGAAGACATCAACCAGAGGAATGCAGGAGCTCAAGGGGATAATTAAGAAGCAATGTGCCAGCATATCCACTGATAATATTGTGTCAACCTGCACCAAGTTCCAACCTCGTGTGGATGCTGTGATAGAGGCCGGAGGTGGACATATAGAATAATTTTTGCAAGATTGATTACAAAAAAAAATATCATTTTTAATCTTACTTTTCTAATAAAAAGTTATTGAGGTTTGGTTTTGCTTCTTGATCGCGGAAAATTTCTCAGTCGCAGTCTGAGTCTATAGTCTAATCAATAACTGAGTATGAAATGACACGAATTCTAAACGAAGGCCCTTGATTGATAAAAATTTATATACAATTCCAAATCCTACGTAATACATTTTTTAAGCTAATAATACTCAGCTCCTTTAAATCATAGAAAAGTATGAAATCTAATGAAAACAGTAGATATTAAACGTTAAACATAAGAATAAATACTTAACAAGGTATTATCAAGATATATACAGAATTGGTTATATTCTGATTTATTATCTAAGGAATGTATTTGCTATAAAATGTAGACTCAAGGGAAAAATAAGCATTTTTTTATAAATATCGTAGTATATAATATCCCGTTTCTCTATTAAAGGTTCAAGAAACATAATTGTTTTTCTGTTTTTTTAAATGCTGGGTCTTCAATATAAATTTGCATGCCCTTCCCAAAATATTATACTCCCCTACGCCTACATTAATATATGTACAATATATACTTAAACCAATTTATCTACCTTATATTGAATGAAAAAAATAACGACGAATAGGATGATTCTTGGAATCATTCCTGAGTGATGTTGAAGCACTATCTCTTCCTTCTAAATCCAGTGATGTATAAAGAATTGAAATCAAAAACAAGAGAATTTAGTACTAACTATGTTTTGTTGTTTTAAAGATGTTATCAGAGTATTGAATTACATAATATTTTGCATACATATGTATATGTATCTACAATTTATATACTTAATAGGTAAGTATTTGCTTACTCATTTATCGCAAAAGGTATTTCTAAAATAATGCATCATTCTGAGAGTTTGAAATCAAATACTCTGTACAATTCCATTTACAAAGGAAACAGAAAAAATCTATCGCAACACAAAGGAATCGAGAAAGTTATGTATCTAACTTGCTTCTCATTTATGTGTAATAAACATATATTTTGTAACTTTCTTACTAAATACAAGACATTTAAAGAAAAAAACTTTTTTCTTATAGTGATTAAGAGATCATTAAGAGCTGGGTAGTTTTTACTTTGTTTACTTCTCTGCCTCTCTTTGTCACAAAAAGTTAGGGAATAGTTTAAAAATGAAATACTTTAATCATTGTTAGCTTTAACTTTACTCATGGGATACACTAACAAGGGATAGAACAGCAAAATAAACATATACTTTTGTTGTCTTACTACACTATGCTATGCGAACTAAATAAATCATAGATTATTTTTCGAAATTTTGTACATTTTGAAAACTTTTCGAGAAAGGACATCAATAATGAATTGTAACAAATATAGATGATTAAAAAAAACTTGGGAAAAAAAATGATAGGAAAGGTTTCATAAAATAATATTAGACATATCTTTAATATGCTAAAGGATATATACAATGCAGCATTCAATTTTGATATTATTTTTTATATGTAGTGCAATCTTTCTTACCAAAGTTTTTTCACTCATTGCCTTTTTTCTGTAACTAAGTATTTTATGAATAAATGGAGCACTTTCCAAGCAATGAGGCTAGCTTTATTATGAAACTATTACCAAATGTGCATTGCAAGTCTTCCACCTCCATTTGCTGAGTAGAGGCAGTATCAAATAAAGATTAATTACTTTCAGAATTTATAATTGATTTTCGGAGGATATTGTTTTGCCAAAATGTCTTCATATTAATTGCTTGCAAATAAAGCTGCTATAAATAACATGTATAATGTCCAGAGAGTCAACCGACCTCAATTACATATTTTAAGGGATTTAGTATTGGAAGTTTATTGATATTTGAAAGGTAAATTTAATTGGCCCTAACTTAATGACATCATGGGAGCTCATGTTAGTGTTTATTCTTCTTTGTGTTTTCCTGGATGGCTGTTTTTACATATTTTGACAATAAAAAGTATGACATCCTCAAAAAAGTTCAGTTCTTAAGTTTAGGAAACGTAAATGAAACAGTCCCTTAAAAAATATACAACATACACATTTATAATAAATTCAATGAGATAAGCATTTATGAAGGGAATCTTATTAATTGAGAAGTGAAAATACGCACATTTTTAATCGTGTGAGGGTTCAATTCTACATGTACAAGTTGTAATTTTCAATTTGCTTGAACAATTGTATCCTCCTTTGAGTTTAAAAATACGCGCCTTTTAACTTTTCTATTTATGAGCTCTAACTATAAATGTGAAATTGCGCGCATGTTCACTTCCCTACTTATGAGTTATGACTACTATAGTATAACCCACAGAATCTTTGAGTAAAAAATTATATCTCAAAGTGTAATGGCCTCTTACTGCTGACATATATAATCTTTCTTGAAAGTTTTACCAAAAGTGCCATATTACTTTTGGGGTAATCCTGTTCCAATCAGAGTCAAGTAGTATTTAGCACTGTTCCTTTATGATTAATGTGCTGTTTGGTACTAATTGTGTTTTTATGTATATAATATATATGTATGTACTATTGAAGGAGGATGATTTATTGATGTTTGATTGAGGACCTTACATTAGGGTGACTGATAAATCGCCAACTTTTTACATTAAGTCCAGGCGTCTGGAAAATTATTTATAAATTCAAGAAATGTCAAGCGTTTTTTGGGAAAAAATAAATATGGACTGACAATAAAAATAAAATTTAAACTATAAAAAAAACAAAAAAAAAAAAATTATTAAAAGAAAGATCAAAAATATATTTTCCAAAAACAAAGCAATATTTATTAAAATGTTATTTTTGAATATAATACTCTAGAATCGACAATTTATTAGGAAAGGATGGGTAAAATATAGAGAAAAAAGACAGTTTTAAGAATAGAAAAGGAAAAAAGGTTCTATTCTTTTTTTTTTTTTTTTTTTTTTTTTTTGGTGTTGTAATTTTTAAAATACATCATAAAATAATATTATACATGTTTAAATATATTTTTACAATATTTTCCCTACATAATGTTTTTTTAAATCTTGAAGGTTCTCCTCTTTATAGTAGTAATATATTTTCTCCTTCTTAAATCATATAAAAGGCAGCTGATGTTAACAAAAATTTTAATTCAGTAACATAATCAATCTCACTCTTTCATTCTTCTCATTTTTTACCAAATAATCATCCCGGTTTCATATATATAAGTTATATGTTGAGTTGATTTTTTCCTAAGGAAAATAAAGTGTTAGGTAAAGGCGGGAGCAAGACATATGATATTATTGAATTAAGAGCCTTGTTACTATCAGCTGCCTATTTTATGAAATTGGGAAGTATATTTTAAATAGTTTTTAAAAAATGTCATTCAATAAAATTTGCACACAATTTATGAAAAAAAGTCTTTATCTTATCTTTATAAAAATATATTTAAATATTAATTTCTAAAAAAAAACGTTATTCGATTAAATATGCATACCATTTATTTTAAAAAAGTTTGCTTGAGAAGAAAAGGTAATTTTATAAATAAATGAAAAAAATAAAATAATTTATTCATAAAAAGAAAAGGACCTTGCTCACACCAAACCCGTCCCTGGTATAGAAAGTCTCGTAATGAGATATTAGGCATGCACTATTATAATTTAACAATAACGTTTGTCCATTATAGTAATTTATATTTGTTATGTTATTTTATATATAAATGTTAAATATAAATGAAAAAAATTAGTTCAAATAACATGTACGAGGGTTGTTAGGGGACTTTGTATTTTTTAGGAAAAAATATTAATATATTCATCAATATTTATGTTGTTTCCTTCAAAGTAATCCCACTCAGATAAAATACACTTGTGCCACTCTTTTTTCCTATCCTTAAATCACTTCTCATGAGCACTTTTCGGTATAGCCTTGAGCTCTTCCAGATATGTAGTCTTTATCTCCTCAATCATTGCACATTGCCTTAAACCACTTTGCCTGAAGGATATTTCGCCTCAATATATAAAAAAATGAGGTTTATACGTCGTCATTGTTTATTTTTTGTTATAATTGATATTCTCTTTGAACTTTTTTATCAAAATATGTAATGTTTGTTTCTTTAAAAAACATTAAGAGGTTGTTTTCTGTAGGAATACTATCAAAATCTCACTATTTATTGAGTTTGAACCAGAAACAAAACATGTAATATTATTAATATAATAAGAAAAATGGACAAACTGACGACAACTGTTTGAATGGAAGAATTGCTAGTCTCAGCTCTGTTATTATTTATCATTAGAAATTATGGAGTATTCATATTGGGAAAAAAGAACTTGTGGAAAGACAACATACCTAATATGTGGCAAGATTAGGGATTTCCACTTTGTTACGACCCAGAATGTGTCAGGAGAAGAAGCGGTTGGCTGTGGTGAGGCAAACCACTGAAAGGATTCAGAGAAGCACTCAAAGGTTGGGTCATAGAAGAACATGAGGAAATGAGAAACGTAAGCGAAGACAGCTCTAATGCTCAGTACAGTTGGAACAATTTAAAATCCAAATAGAAATATGAAAACGATAGTCTTCATCTCTTCATAAACTTTATTACTTATCCAAAGAAAACAAAACAGTCTGCATTACGTAGGCACTTATGGGACACTAGTGTCTTGAAGCTGTATACTTAGGAATTGGAATTCATACCTCCAATGGATCTCAAGCCAAATTATGAGAACCATTACAAGTGTCTTATAGGCTGCTTCAATGAATTTTAAGTGTTTTTTTTTCTATTATGATACAATGACATTTGAATATCAATATCAATAATTGTGTTTACTAATATTATTCACAGAATATGAATATAACTATTCTACATAATTATTGAATCCAATTTAGAATAATAATCCAGCTATAACTTCATTAATTTGTAAGACTAATATTAACGTAAATTCCTTTGTCAGTGTTTAATTTCGTCAATTAACTAATTTATTGAATACATTGAGAATGACTACAGAAACGCCTCAAAAAATGTATTCCTCACAGTATGTAATTATCCAACTTCTTATAATTGCAGTACACGTGGTTGGAGCTTAACTAACTTAAGCATTAATTATGGTTCCTATTTTTAAAAAGTATTAGAGGAGGATCTAAACTTCAGGATGACTCCAATTATATATATAGAATTAAGAATAAGTATAAACAGACAACTTATTGGAAATGTGAACTCCACCAATGTAAGGCCCATGTTCACACAGTAATGGAAGAAGGAAATATTATAATTTCAAAGAAATTAAGCGATCATTGTCATCCTTCTCAACTATTCAAACCACAGGTGGTTGAAACAATGTCAAACTTGAAGGCTCGTTCAACTACCTCATTGCTTTCATCTCATCTCACGCCCAACAAATTCGAGGAAAAATTATGGGACGAGCCAACCGATATGTCAATATCCTCAGCAACTTCTATCATAGTGTTTTGACGGTTTTCAAAAAAAAAAAAATCTTCACTGCTTCAACGTTTTTTTATCTGTTGTTGACGTGTTTGGGCGTCCAGAGCGAGGCTCTTCATTGTCATCCTCCCGCCAATCTTGGAAGAGCTTTTACCCCATGCAAACATATTTTTTTTTTTAACTCAGAACAGTTTTACAGAATGGCATTGTCTACATTTTCAGTATTTTGGAGCACTTAATTTAATTTTTTACCAAAAAATTGATGCAAATTCTTTGATCCATGCTATTAAATAGCAAAAAATTGGCAAACACGCAAAATACTTAGAACCCGTTATACCTCTCACAAACAAACCAAATATATTATATAGCTGAAACATTAAATATATGTTTGTGGAGACTGTACTAACATAAACAAAAACGAGCATACCAAATTTGCCTAGCCTGCAAAAATTTGGAACAAACCTCGTATATATACAAATTACGAATATTGAAATATTTCACTACATATAAAAAAAACAAAAAAAAAAAAAACACTTGTTGGAAAAAATTACAACACACAAAATTCTTTTTTGCCCATTTTTTAAAAATCACTCCACTTCCTCAATTCAAGCGAATACAAAACAAAAACAGTTGGACTGAAGGAGATGACTGTACTTTTCATGAACTCTATCGATTAATGAATTATATTTTTATACCATTTTACTTGTATCCTTTAAGAAGATAGGAAAATCAAAACTTCTCTAATTTTATATTTTATTCAACTGCATCTGTTTTATAACAAATGTTTGTTTGTTTTATTAAATTGATTATTTTTAGTTTTGTACCTAATTTTAAATAATGTTTATCATTTAAAATAGTTTTAGACTGGGTTGATCTTATCTTGTGGTAAACATTTTATTTTTTTTATTTTTCAAGAGTAAAAATTTAAACAAGAGGTTTAATGAGAACATTTATTTACAAAAATCATCTGGGCACAAGTTCTATTCGATATGTGAGCCTGCTCTTTCATAATTGCTTCAAAAAAAGGCACAGACCTTATATATGTAGTCAGACTCGAGCTTGGGTCACTCCTTCTTGATAAAAAAGCCTTTAGAGGCTGGACACTCCCGTCAGGAGTTGCACACACTCTCTTCTACAAAAGTGCCAAGTCCGGAAAGTTGTATCTAGGGAAAGCCTTGGTCTTAGCAGTGTGATTACAAGGAGCTCCGTCTTGAACGAAAACAAAGTTGTTTTTGAACTTTTATTTGGTCCAAGATTGCACTTTCTTATCTTTATTTACATTGAGACACTCCTTCCTCTCTTCCTTTTTCTGAAGACATTATCTGGATGTTCGGTTGTGATGTAAGAGCTGTTCTGCTTATTCACAGTGACATCAACAGTGAAAAAATCTCATCAGAAAAGAGGAAAACTTTGCCAAATTTTTGTTGGCCTTGAAAAAATTAATAATTTTTTTGCTCTTTCCAATTGTCTCAGCTTGTTCTGTTCAAAGATAAGATGTCTTATTGTCCTCCTCCGTGATTTTGACGCAATGACATTCAGGATTGAAAATAATATAATGTGTAGCACTAGATAAGATCAACCCAGTAAAGTTAATTTTTTTTGTACTATATAGTCAGATGGTTATACTTGTATTTATTTAATAAATAGATAAACTGAGATCATATATTATTAAGTATTGTTTGCATAAATAGCATATCAATCAATTATTTGTTGGGTTATATATTGTACGTATGTACAATATTGTAAGTATATAATCTACTTCCTTACATTGATTTTTTTTTTCTTCTTCTTTTTTTTTTAGTAGCTGTTAGAATGAAAAAACAATGTTACTGCCTTTTTTTACCGTGTGTCAAATTACATACATATATATATATATGATTCTACTTCTTGGCTTCAATAAAATGATTATTAATTTTTCCTTATTTTTTTGTTACTACATAGTTGTACGTAGAACTACTCGTAGTCCTACCTTTTAGTGATGCATGGGTTAATTTTTGGAGTCCACAGGTTCTACATCTTTTGAATTCCCTATTTTGGTCTGCAACATTTTATTTAATTTGACAAAAACATAATATTTAATTATTCCTTGCTCTACATAATAATAGAAAACAAATTACCTCTATTTATTTTATTAATATTAAAAGGCTTATTTACATGAATGCTCATAAACCTTTCAATTCATAATTAAATTACCTTTTCAATCCTTTTTTTTTATTGTGTGTGTGACGTAACATTTTTATATAGAATCCTATATGTACCAATTTATAGTGGAGTCCACCACCCTCAAAACCTTACCTTGATCTACAATTAATTAGTTTCCTTAAAAAAAGGTCATTTAACTATATCTATGTCTGCAAAAATATTTGCAGATTCAGTTTGTGGCATAGAAGCCATTTTCTTCCTTCCTCGCCCCTTCTGATTTGCAAGGGTTTGTTCATACTTCCTTTTCTGACTCCAATTCTCAATGGTCCTGAGAGGAGTCTGTAACCTTTGAGCAACTTCTCTCTGACTTGATCCCCCTGTACCATGCAAACAGCCACGGCCCTTCTCTGCAAAGAGTGCCCATTTCGGATATTGAATTTCAACTAACATCCTGTGGTATTTTCTGATCCCTTTTATAGTGATGTATGATGCAATCATCGAAAATTATTGCATCTGAAAAATTCAATATTGTCTAATGGTTGTGTCAGAGACAAATTTAATTTTATTCCGACCAAAAATATATTTTTTTATTACTATAAAACGGATATTTCTAATACAACCACCTATTTTTGGACATACTGTACATATATAAAAAAACATTTTTTTTTATATTTATGTAAATAATTAATTTTTAACTCCCTATTTTGAGCCAACAAGGGTTTGATTAGATCCTGTTCTTGATAGATTATCTAGGAATTATTTTAATTTATCTTTTAGTAAAAGTGTGTTTTGGGGGTCACTCAAAATATATTTCCGTATATTCTATTGAAAAGCAAAGTGAAATTAATTAAGAAATATACATAAAAAAATGTGAGCATTTTTTGTACTAATAAAAATGAAAGATCGTCATAGGAATTCTTCATTATCATGAATTCCTATGAATATAATAACCCCCCCCCCAAAAAAAAAGGGGGAGTTGACTTTATGCGAATTTGTGCATTATCTTTCTTCTATGAAAAGTATTTTATGAAGTACAAAATTGATAGCTGAGAGAATGTCGACCAAAAGCGTAGTTTTATTCTATCTGGATAGGACTGAATATAGTTAATATCAAGGCCGGAGCAATGATTTTTCTTTGGGGTGTTGTTGATTTTTTTTTTTTTTTTCGGCTCTAATATGAAATTGCTTATTTCATATAAAAATAAAAAGTGTTTATTATATATGTGAATGATATTTTTTTTAGAAAATAATATTTCAAAATGACTTTTTCCTATTCAAATAACTTTTTTTAGGATCAATGTTATTATTCCTTCAAGACATTACATATAAAAATTTTCGACTGACTCCGCCTCCCCATGGCACCAGTCATGGGTACTGCAGTAAACAATAAATGACATGAACGAAAATATACTTTCATAACTCTTCTTATTGATTTTTTGTTTGTTTTTGAAAGATTTTGTCTTGTTTCGCTTTACCCATTATACAATAAGTACTAAATATGGCTACATGTATGTAAAGAGTTTTATTCAGTAGATTATTGCCTATTTCTTTTATTCAAAGGAAAAGTTTCATAATTTAAGTTGACACACTTTGACAGAATATGTAAACAATTATGTGTCACAATGCTTTTAAATGCATAATTTTTTAAAAGGCTTTCAAACTTTCATTTTGTTGGTTTTAATATATGTATATTTAAAAAATATACTCATACAGTTTGTTTTAACAAATTAAAGAGTGATTAAAGAGTTTATTTATAATTAATTCATTAAAAGCTAAATGATTTATATACTTGTATAGTTAGAGAATTTGTAAGAAGAAAGAATAAATTAAAATATTCTTTTGAGATTTTTTCAATAATTATGAAATGTAAATGAAATTCATATGATATGAAATTTCCTTTTTTTATCTTGATATATTTTTTCTCAAATAGAGACAAAGTGAAATAGAATCCGGGAACAAAATATTAATAAGAAATTAAGTCCCTCAATAAAAACTGGCACTAAAAACATTTTGATGGAAAATAAAGTAGATATTATGTAGTTATTTTAAAGAGTAGAGAAGGAAATGACTTTAAAGTCCATGATCTCATTTGTTGTATTCCTATTTTCGGTGACTAAAGGAGAGCCTTTTGTGATTTGTCCATACTGTGATCCAAATTTTGTGGCATTCCCCAATTTGGAGGAAGCAATGCGAGGCTATGACGTTCCAATGGGGAATCCTAATCCCCCAAGAGGAAACTCGGATCCAGGGATACGCAATCAAATTTTTGTTCCGATGGTCAAAGTCAATCCTGCAGGGCACATGAAACTTGATGATCGATTCGTTACTGCAAATACGCAAATAAAGGTAAATTGTGAAAGTCAATGCCCGAAAAATATAAATGGAGACTTTGTTGTGATATCGGATCCATGTGTAAATTGTTCTTAAACTCTTTCAATAAATTTCATATCCCACAGTGTGATGCATCCTGGACGTCTGAAGTCTTTGATAATTTTGAATCATATGTAAATGGTAAAATGAAGACTTCCACAATGGGATTTGGAATTGAAGTCCTTCCAGAATTATCAATGAATTTAATGAATGGGCTCGTCTCCAACAAATTTCCGCCACTCTTTTCACGATCCTGGTCTCAGTCCAATGATGTCGAGAAGATGAAAGACTTTTCCAAAAAGGATCGTGGCTCCATTACCGTTTCTCAAGCTACATGTATTACTCATAAAGTTGATATTGCAGATAAATCTATCAAACATTTTGTGGATCCCTTCATTGATAGTGTTAAATGTAATGATCATTAAGAGTACAAATATTCACTTACATTGTTCTTTCAAGTCATTTTGATGTATTTTAGCTCTTCATGGAGTCACTTCGAAGTCGGATAAAGTCAAAAAAGTAGAATTAAAACGGTTTATCAATGAATTTGGGACTCATTATGGAAGTACATCTGAAATGGGAACGAAGCTTCTTATCGAAAGACGGTATTCCTTGAAAGAACGTTCTCATGCTAACGAAAATGAGCTCAAGGTGTGCAATACTTTGGCAGGAGCAGAAGTTTTTGGATTTAGAGTAGAGAAAGATAAAGGGAATTGCAGCAACGATGAGTTAAAGAGCAATACACTAAATTCTAAATTTGCCGAACGAATGGTCGTTTCCACATATGGAAGCTTTATTTCTAATGACTTGATAAGTTGGAGTAAACAGGTCATCAGCTTAGTTCAAGGAAATTCCTTTAGTCCTCGAGTCATTAAACGAGAGCTTCGGTCCATTCTTCATTTGTTTGAAGATCAAAACTTTACTAATCTAACGGATAAGAATGGAAATTGCATGAATATATCTAATGTTTTAAAGTGGGTACATCCCATGATGCAGGATTATTGTGGTCTGTTTGAATTGAACTGCAATTCAACGGGGTGCGGAATCAATGACAATTGTACCGTTGAGGAATGGTGCGTTGAAGATGTCAATGACTACTACTGTGTTACGAAAAGTATAAATTTATCACACATTAGATTCATTCCTTCATCAAAACTTTACTATTTTCAGATATATCAATATCCCTGGGTGATGGATTGGGGTACATTGGAGAGGTCGGCTCTAATCTGCAACCACATGGAAAGGGAAAGGAATATTATTCAAATGGGAATATTAAATTTGACGGGCATTACATCAATGGTAAAAAACAGGGCAACGGTACTCTCTACTTTGAAAATGGAGTCATGGGTTACCAAGGCAACTTCCTCAATGGAGAAATGAATGGAATGGGGACAATGTACTATGAAAGTTCTGGAAATATCCTTTATAATGGAAAGTTTCACGATGGAAAATTTCTTCGAGGAACCATTTATAAGGGCAATGGAGAGGTTTTAACTCAGTTGAATGGTCCCACAGGGGTCTAACTATCCTTCCTTGTAGATATTTTTATTTTCGAATACTACTCAAATACGCTTTACAGTAATTATAATAATTAGAAATTCTTATTCTTAGCACTGACAACAACTTTTCAAAAATAAGGTTGGAATATTTTAAAAATATTTGTTAAAGTGAAAACAATTATTTCAAAATACATGGATCATTCTTTATCATGGCGTTCTTCATTTTTGATGGCTCAATAGATACGATCTCCATAATTATGTGTACCTGTTGAAGTTTGTCATTCAAATTAAAGAAGAAAATCATAAATATATTTATTATATTTTACTTTACAATATTGTACCATTATTTAAATATCTGTAAGAAATTCTAGTTGAATGAGTCACAGTTCTTAACCCTTCACTTACCCGACAATTTACTTCCCTTATAATACCGCTTAGGTTCATTGACGCTTCAGCATCTTTTTATGCCTTCATCGCTTAAAAGGGTTAAACATAAACTGCTTTAGGATAAAGCAGTATAACAACATAAGCTTCCATATTTAAAAAGAAGGAAAACATTGCGTACAGCTTCAGATAATAAACCCACTTCTATTATTTTTTTTTAATATAAGGTATTTTTTTATAATGCACATACAAAAATATTAGGAAGAATTGCTTTATAACGACAAATAAATAAGCATTACAGCTTAAAATTAGACTACCTAACCAAGATCTAGCAAGAATACAAGTATTGATTAACTCATTAATCAATAACAACCATAAAATAACGTAAAACTGCTCAAAAAATCCTCAACTTAAAACGTTGATCTCTTCATAAAATGTTCGTACCGTCGGACGATACTCTACAACGTCGAATAGTATCGGAGGGAATCAGAAATACGATACTGAATCACCTCAAGGGTATATACCCAGGAGTTAACATCCAAGTTTGGGATTTTGAGATAAAAAGTAGAATATCTTGCGGAGCCAGATATAATTGTTGACCTTAAATTTAACCTGCAAATATTTTCACCCTTATTTAGCTTTAATGCAATGAGAGCCTTGGCACTTAACTAAGCAAAATGCATGGCTTGACATTCGTGTGACAATTTTCTGCATGAAAGATTGAATAAAATTAACGCTTTAATTTCCTCTATGTTATAGGTAGTCATTTCTATGTTCATTGATAAGAACTCTTTAAGTATTCCCACAAAATGGCAATCAACAAAATAATACTAAATACCCTTAAAGAGCTTCCCGCAGTTCTAACAAGGACTATTAAAAAAGAGGCAATTTGTGGATATCTGGAATTGTGAAGTAAATTTATTTCTTCCACTACTCCACGCAGGGATTATCAGCCAGGTATCTGGTAGTTTTAACGTTCTTACTGAAATTTTTGCACACTTCGGATGCTTCCTCACTATATGATGGTGAACTCTTCATTTTAGATGCCAGGGGCTGGAATGTTGATGTTTTCTTACAGATCTCATTATGGGGGGAAAAACCTTTTCTTCGCTAAATACTGAGTACGAGTTTTCATGGACGTCATAGACCGTAAAATATTACCCTGCATTCCTCCAATCTCTAAACTTTTGGAATTTTCAAAATTTTTAAAAAGCTCTCTTCGATGAATTCTGCCTAATTATGTCCCCCATTGTTGTCGAATCATAGACGAGATAAGTATACCATACAATCCTTTGAACAGCAGCACATGAGGAAGAGAGTGACCTCAAGTACTCATTGGAGAAATCTGAGCTGAGCATTTACCACGGATATATGGACGATCTAGAGATTACAGATCTCCATTCGAGTCCAGGTTTAGTCGATAGGTCAATAAGAACCATGATATAAATTTTAGGGGAAACTCTAATTAAGAGTGCTAAACCTTCACTTAGATCTTTCCTCGATCTTTTGAGAAGCAGAATATAAGATTAATGGAAAATACACAGAAGCCATTTTCTTTCATCTTTGGTTGCCTTGTCAGCTAAACTAGGCACAGCTGAGGCCATATATAACACCAAGGGAATAGTGAAGGCATTATAATAATCAATCCGTTATGTGTTTTTTGTTGCCTACAGATATTGCAACTTTTGTCTCCTATTTAAATTAAACAGTGACCTGCTGTTCCGATTATTTCTTGTTTAGTTGTAAATGTATACTAATAATTAGATAAATAATTATACAACAGTTGGAGGAAATGACGTAATTGGCTAAATATCAATTAATCTTTCCGGACTGGTAAATATTTTGATCACTGATCCAGTGCTCATAGTGTTCATGTGTGTTTTCGAGAAAAGGAGAGAGGGACGGACTACAGGGTGACAGATGCATATAATTACTGATGAAAATTTTGTGTACAATGGGCATGTTAAAAAAAGAAACCTAAAATCAACATGGTAACCCTGACAATTTGAAGAATATTTTGGAGGGGAGAAATAATAATGTTATGACATTTCATTAGATCAGTTACAATCAGTTGTGACTAGGGAGGAAGGAAAAGGATGTTAACAAGGATATTTGCTAGAATAACTTCAATGTCCATCCCCAATTCTACTCTAAGTCCAACAAGGACTTACAATTATAACTCCACAACAAATCCTTAGGATTACGCTCTATCATTTATGACCACACACGACATTTTTCAGCTATTTATCACGTGGGTCCTTGTTTTGTTACTCGATTTAAAGCTTTACAGTGAGTCAAAATAATTCCAAACACTGCGTTATGCAAAATCGGAAGTGTTTTTAACCATGTTAGGCGGGGACTTCATGTATATATGGAGTAATTGGTTGGAGAAAAAGTATTTCGTATTTCTCAGAATTTTTTTTAACTAAGTATGTCTTTTTTATTATTGGTAACATCGGATCATATGATAAGGCATTTTAAATGTGTGGTGTATACCAAGATTAATAGGAATACAAGGCTGTACCATAACATTTTTCCAAATGATGTTTGACTTCTACCACGCTTTTTGATAGTGTCATCATAGAGAATAAATGTTACTATGAGTAGCTATATATCGCCATCCTCGACTGTTACTGTTAAAGTACCTCTGTTATTCTCTATGACGTCAAAACCTGTGTGTCTTGCCTAGCGGTCGCTCGGTACAATACATTAAATTGAAAATTATAGAGAGCCCGATTACATGATGGGCTAACCTTGTATTTTTATTAACCTTGGTCCTAAACGCTTTTAGGACAGTATTGAGCATGCCAGATTCAGTCGTGAATCATTGTGCGTCGAGTATGGAGATCTCAAAGGAAGAAATGCGTCATATTGCATTTTTTCTATATGAAAGGGAAAAACACGTCGAAAGCGACCAAGACAATTTGCAATGTCTATGGGGCCAATAATCTTTCAGTTCGTGTTGCACAAAAGTGGTTAGAATGATT
Organism: Lepeophtheirus salmonis; assembly: GCF_016086655.4. Classification (NCBI taxonomy): domain Eukaryota; kingdom Metazoa; phylum Arthropoda; class Copepoda; order Siphonostomatoida; family Caligidae; genus Lepeophtheirus; species Lepeophtheirus salmonis. The sequence continues at coordinate 24,638,267 of NC_052143.2, forward strand.
TTGTTCTGGTGTAGTAGTGGTGCATGATGCACTGGCAGGGCTGTCGTCTAATATGTCGATAAAATGATGGAAAATATCGAGATAGACCGTCATGTTAGCAGTCGTAGCATCGCCGAGGAGCGGAACATTAATCATAAAATCGTTTAAAACCATTAGCAGAAGGCTGGATACGAAAAGAAATTCGAATAAAGCTCTCTGAGAGCTTGGATGGGAAGTTCTTACGCAACCACCCTACTATTTTACCACTTCATTTGATTTTCAACAAATTTTAATATTTAATTTTTTTCTAGTTATATTGTGTATTTAACTGAATTAAGTTAATTGATATTTAAAAAAGTCCTACCCCTTTGCATGAGATTAGATTAATAAATATTACATAGTACATACACATGTATAAGATCATAATGAAAAAAATATATGAACCTTGTAGTCAAAGAAACATGTCATAAAAACGTTTGAGTCCAAATTTACTCTAATTTTGTAATAGTATTATCCTTGTTCTAGCTTGCACCGATGAGAAAAATACCATAAACCGGGCCGATAAGCGTACGCCTCTAAAAAAAATCTACTATGAATATATTTTGTAAGATCAATTCTTTTTTTTTTTTTTTTAAATTGCTCAACCTATCATCTAAGTAAATAATAGTCTTGGGTTTCGGTCTGAAAATCCTAGAACGGTCTGAGACCGTTATATTTTTTGTTGGGCCGAATTAGTTCGCCCTAAAAAAAGCATGGTTCGATCCGGTCTCTCAGAAAAATTTGATCTAATTCGGTCTGTTTTTTTATATCCCATATTGAACTTCCACTATCAATATGGGCAATGAATATAAAAGTTTGCTATAAGACTATATTCTTAAGCACAAAGTTGATTAATTAGAGATTCTCAGACTCGGAAAGACTCCATAGGATCATTTGCTGGTGGAATAGATATTGGAGGAGTTCATGGAACAGACAGTATCTCACTATACAGGTTACATACTTATGTAATCGTCCATTTTAACGATAACATTATTGATAATTCGTTTGCTTGACGAGGTGTATGAGCCTATGGAGTTGGCAAATATTTTCTGTATTATAAATCGATTGGAATTTATAGAATATATAAATAGTATACTTAAGTTCTGTATCATGCACACTATGAATTCATCTTTGATCGAGTTTCAAACTTTGAGCTGAACAGGACATTCATTCCAGGAGTTAACTTGGAGGAAGACCCTCTCCAACATAATGTCCATCCAAGTTTCCAAGGCACATCTCATTGTCAAATTAATTCTATTGGAGGCACATGAAAATGAGATGAATATTAATATTCAATTGAGTCATTAAATGAAGAATAATCACCAATTCAGGATAAACACGCCTTTCCGGTATATCACCAAAAAACATTTTTAAAATGAACGCAGTATCTTCTCCAACTACTTATTTACTTAGATGATAGGTTGAGCGATTTACTATAATCAAAAACTAGAACAGACCTTACGAAATATGTTTATAGTAAGTATTTTTAGAGGCGTACACCCATGAACGAATCAGCCCTGTCATGGTCAAAATATAGTACATATTATACACTTTACTTATAACACTAAAAGAAAATACCACCATTTTTAAATTGTGATAATTCCATGTTTCAAAAATGGTGCTTGGCTTATATGCTGGCGAAGGAGAAATGTATATACTATTTGTAAAATACATATTCAATATGCAAAGGACCTGCAGAAATCATCCAGACATTTTTTGTTTTATTTGTGGTAAATTGACATTTTATAACCAGAAAAGACGTATTATACCTCGAAATGGAGCTTCCAGCTCTCTAATATTGTAAGTAGGAGCAATTAACCGAAAATTTTGTTATGACATATCAAGGGTTCTTTCACCAATGTTGCTTAGATCCCTCCACATTGATGATATGAACTTTTTTGAGTTATACCGCTCATGCATCCATATTTCAAAAGGATTTGACCCAAGGTCACTCGTTGCAGACCAGTAGCGAGTGAAAAATTAGTATAGACAGACATTTTAAGGAATCCTCGACGCTGATCTTCACAAAATCCAATTCTATTAACCAAAGGCAGTTTAGCTGGGATTTCGTTGCCAGGGATTCCTTCCCACACATGAACACTGATCTCAACTTCGGGATTCCACTATCAAGAGGGATTCAATTTGACACTTTTTGAGTTCGACCGCTTTATCTTTCCTCTGCTTTTCTTCGATCTTAGCTCACAAATATTATGCAATTATATTATGGACTCTTCTTATAATTAAGATCAATTAAAAAATGCATTTTAAAGTATTGTGAAAGCCTTCTCTCAATAGCAATATAGAACATTTTTGATACAAAAAAATTTTTTAACTATAGGTAAGACTTTCAGCTATCAGATGAAATATTTTTAAACTTTCTGAAATTATTTGACTTGGAGCTATTAGCCTCTGAATCAAAAGCTCTCATTTTCAGTTTTCAACGAAACTGACTCAAGTTATAAGCTTGATACAGACATTTAAAAAAAAACATTGTAAAATTTGTGATTTAATTTTTTTTTTTTTAGAAAACACATCTTTTTGATTAACCAAAACATTTCAAACATCTAATTTTACTACAAAGATTTATTTTTTCCGATAGAAATATATGTGAGTATTTTCAACCCTCCCCCCCCTGGAGTAACGTCCCTGATGTCATAGTTACTTATTCTTATTTTTATGTATGGCCAGTACCAAATAGGATTAGGGACTAATTCTTGTAAAAGATCTTCATTTCTATATATTGAAACCTATTCATACTCTTTTTATTTGATTACATTAAAGTTTAAATACGTTTGTTTTTTATATAATAAGAATAATTATTGGTTTTATCTCTTTATTGCATGGATTACAGACTTAATCATCCTCCTTTCAGCAGTCTTCATCTTCTTTCTCCCGATTGTACCTAAAAAAATAAAAATTTATGGTTATTTTCATCGTTTAATAAGTACAAGGATTTTTGACTACTTTGTATCTAAATATTCAAACAAAATGGAAATGAGGTTCTCCAATAAAGTATTTGGACTTTTTGATGTAATAATTTCCTTTGATGGAACATTTTTGCCCGAATAAAAGATACTATTTTTGTTTTTCAATAAATCCTCTCTCTTCAACTCAACTTCCTCGGATGTTTGAGGATCTTCTTCTACACTCTCATTGCTATCTTGATCTTCAGATCTGTCATTCCAACCTTGTTTATGATGTTCTTTACATTTAGAATAACAAAAACTTTTACAAATATATGTGAAGCATTCATTGCACTTTCTACGGGAAGAGATTGAAATATAAAACTACATATATTTTAGTGGATTCACGTATGTTTACCAACAACAAGACTCATGAGCATCAATAAACTTTATGATTTTTGCCTCAAAAGATTAATAATCAAAATATAAAAATGGCACGGGATGAAAATAGGTGTATGAATAAATCAATGGTATACGGGGAAAAAAATATTTTTATTTATTTCTATATTTTGAGTTCAGCTATTCCGATTATCAGGGGTGTCCGCAGGGAGTATTTGAAGAGACTGTAGTCCAGCCCCCCCCCCCCAATTAAGGATTTTTAGCTATTTACTATTTTTTTTTTTTTTTTTTGGTCAGGATGAAATTTTTTCCCACAAAATGGGGGTAAATTTTTTTAAAGGACTTATTTACTTAAAAAAAAAGACATTCCGGCAAATTATGCAGGAGAACAAAAATTAGATTTAAAAAAATGATTAGAAATGTTTTAAAAAAAATTAATTTTTCGCAAATAACTGTGCATTTTGGAATTTTTTCTTTTTTTTTGAAAAAATAAATATTTAAAATTTTACTAAAAAATTGCGGACTCTCCTGATTATTATTGTTTTTGTTCATCAAAACGTTATATTATGAATAGGAAGAGAGGTTTTTTTATACATATATAGATCAAATAGATTTTTATAATCATTTCATTGAATTTATAGGTTTTCCACAAAGTTATCAAATAGGAGAGATATATAAGAGTGACTACAATGTAACTTAATATCGACGCTTCTAAGTTTTTAATCAGCAACCATCAAGTGAATCCCTTAATAGTATTTGAAATTTAATTTCTTACGGACAAATCTGTTCAATTAGTCTGAAAATATAAATGGTTTGATATGTAAAAATGAACGCAGTTTGTAAACAATGCAGTGTTACAACAAAAAATCATTGGTGTAAAAGTAATCCACAAAAAAAAAAATTCGTAGAATGCTTTTATAAATTTCGAATATTTATTTTTTATATTATTTTTTTTTTTAATTTATAAACAATTTTTAAATGTATGTATAAATCTGAAAAAGTTAATATTTAAAAAAAAAATACTGAGTTTCATTAAAATTATATTTTAATTGTTAGCATATTACTACTGCATTAGTTACATTTCTGTCCATAGAGTTGCCTACTTTTCTTTCTTAGAATTTGTCTCCTGATATTCTTTTATTTTGCCCATTATGAATTGCTGAATGAGGCTTTCCTGTCTAAAGGATCCGTGTTGATAAAAAATGTTGCTGCCTTGGACATTCCACAGTTCCTAAATGTGAGTATAAAACATGTAATTATGTAATAATTTATTTAGTATTATGATTCTACCTTATTTAGAAGAAAAAGTATAATGGCAATAAAAATATATCTTGCAATCAATCTTGAAAGATTCTCAAGCATTTCTCTTCACTCTCTTTTTAGATAATGAATTGAATACACTAAGATGGCATTTTAAACAAATCAAATATATATTCTTTGTTTATCATTTAGACAGTGTTGAATTTCAATAATTTCTTCTTGTTACTTTTGTCAGTGCCTCTTAAACTTGTATATATTTATACATAGGGTTGGTTGTAACGTGTGCGGAACTTGGGTTAAAGATAAATGGACAGCCCCTTTTTTTCTCTCTTAAAAAAAATGAGGGGCCCTTTCTGAAAAAAATGCGGCCTTTCTTAATTATACTTAAAGAAGGACATTTTTTTAATAAATAATATATGTTTTATTACAAATTACCTTATTTATAAAGACCATGATGGCCTTTATTAATAAATTGTGTGCATATTTAATTTAGCGATGTTTTTTCCTTTAAAATGACCATAAATTTAACATTTATCCAGTGCAGAGGCCCCAATTAAGAGCAGGGACTAGGGCACGTTCCCTACTAAAATATGTCCTGTCTATACAGTACATGAATAAAAAATCAGGGCAACCAAAAAAATATGGGCACTTCTTTTTAGTAATCCAGTCGAATATCTTTCATTTATTTGCCGGGTGATCCATTGAAATCTGAACACTTCTAATTCAATAATCATTAACGAAGGTTGAGTGATTTTAATTAATTAATATTTCGATATATTAAAGCATTTAAGAAACTAGTTACAAAACAAAACAAACTTGACCTCTCTAGCTTACGTTCAAGTCGGGAATATGATCCTTGAACGTGATCGAATAATTTCCATTAGGACACTCCTTGACGTTGGACGTCTTCAAGACCACCGTCTACGGCGTCAGCAAGTCCAAAATATTGGCAAAGGAAGACGGGCTCTGTCACAAAGGCAAAACTGGACCCAGAGGAGTTAAAGAAAACAGCACAGACCAATACCCTCAAGTACATGAGTACCCATACAACAGATCTAGGGATTTCAAACAAAAAAGGTTGTAAAAAGACCCTTGTGAGGATAGAGTGACCATTTTAGACACCAACAATGAACGAAACTCATCTTCTCCACTTTTTTGACACTTGTGGCTCGCTTACAGACCTGATGCCAAACCCCTCGACCACATATTTTGGGTGCATGTCGAGAGAAAGGCCTGCAGTGGATGCCAGGCCTTCTGTCGCCGCCTGGAAGTCATTATTGCCACAAAGGGCGGCTACATTAATGTATGAGATAGTTCAAATACGGTTCCCGGACTTTATAGAGACAGTTTTATTATATTTTTTTTTATCTTTTTATATTTATAGTCCAAAAACGGACCATATTGAGACAGAAAAAATTGCTAACGAGATATAGGAAAACGGCGACCCTGCACATCAAGTCATGAGAAATTAATTTAGGGTATCTTTTCTATTCGTAGTCCACCTACCACACAAAGTATATTCCAATTCAAAGAAGGAATCTGTAAAACTTCAATCTTCGATTTGAATTGTATAATAATAATTAATATTTGAATATTTCATATTTGTATTATAATTTGATTGGTCGTCTCCATAAAGTCCGGCTACCCTCAAAGACATATCTATTTATATTATTAATTTTGTTGAAATTCTTTTGTTTATTAATAAGTTATACCTTGTTGAGATTTAAAATTGAAAGTGTTCAGATTTTAATGGACCATTCAATATATGTGTGTTCAAACATTCAGTTACACGTATTCATCTCTAATAAGAAGGAGACATCAACTTTCTGTTGAGTCATTTTCAAAATGAAATAAGAAAATAAAAAACAAACATGAATATTTAAACAAGCAAATATATTATTCGACCAAAAATAAGAGCATATTTAGTATGCAAAGTTATATAAAAAATAACAATATCACAATGGTGTGACTAAAAAAGTATATTATAATGTATTCGATGTTCGTTTAAAAAAAAATATTAAGGCAGTAAGGCCACCAATATTAGCAGATGATTGTCTTGTTAGTTTCCAATAGGGGTTAATTTTCTTCAGAGCCTAGAGAGGAAAATAGTTATAGAATAATCAATACTTGATCCAGTATTTCAGTTACCTTGAATATGGAAGTTCGATCTTGGGTTAAAAGGACCGCTCTTCCAGTAGTTGGACGCACAACCCTTGCCATTGATAGCATAACCTTAGGATAGAGCATTGCGTTATTAGTTCGAGATCCACTTCTTTTACCAAAAGGCTAATAGTATAGAATGAAAATAAATAAATTATAATATATAGTTGTACACTTTAACAAGGTATGCATATTATTAAAAAAGAATATTAAACTTACTAGGTCTGTTACAAAGACATCCACAGAGTTATCACGTAGTGGAATTTGAGTTACATCCCACTTGCAAACATCAATACCCAAATTATTTTTTTGAGCTTCTCTAGAAGCTTGTAAGTTTAAACGTGTTCTCTCAATGGCTTTCTCATGAATTTCACCACCTAAATGAAAACCTTGAGAGTATCCGAGTGCTCCTTCAAGCGGAATGGATCCTCCGCCACACATTGGATCCACAACAATATCACCGAGAGTTATTTCCGCATAACGAAGAAGCGATGAACAAATTGTAGCTCTCAAGGTCGTAGGTCCAAAATGTTCTATGTTCCTTTTGAATAAGCTTACTTTGTTTAATGAGAGTGTACAATAGACCTGTTCTGCAATATAGAAGAACATCGATTTGATACAAAAAAAAGAAAGAATGGAATTAATCGTGCCAAATGTTTACCAACGTCAATATTAACTACGACTTCTAGATCAAATCCCTTCATTTTGACATCCCAGTTGAACTTGTCATTTATAGCACCACCTACAGCTTTTGCAACATCAACAGAAGCGAAATTATGATTCTCACCGGATCTGTAGCAGGTGCATCGGAAAGAAATGTGTTCGGGAGACGAGGGGAAAACTCGTCTCCAAGCTGCTAGTCCCTTTTTCCACAAGTATTTCTCAATGCCTTCAACAAGAAACTTGATATTTTCCTCCTGAAAAAAAGAGTGATGCCCAATCTTTACCATGAGATGCTTTATACCGTAGACTGAGATTGAAATGGGATCCCGGACTCCAGAGCAATCAAGAGATATACATTGTCAACCGTTCGGAGCTCTTGAGGAAGTCGCTCCACTTGTTCCAGGGGGGAAATCAAATAGGATACGACCCTGTCTTTTCACAACAGGACCCGACAAAATATTCGAGAAACGATCCTCGATTTCCATTTTCGTGGCACCCTCAAACCCTGTCACAGAAGTGGCTTCAATCGTTACATATCCTTGGGGAACATCCTCTCGAAGACCCTGAATTTCAGAGAGAGGGAGATCCAGGGGTAATGCCATGATAAATAATACTAATTGTCAATTGGGAGTTAGTCCTTTCTAGTTGGAAGCCTTCAACTCTCAAGGACACTTAATTATTTGGTTCTAAATAATAATATAATAATATGAAATAGTAAATAGTTTTAGTTCCAATTTCCAACATGGGTTTGTTTACGTTGTAGCATTCCAGGCGCAGCTGTGGAGAAAAGTAGTGATACCATTCACTCAAGAGTTCAAAACACAAAAAAGAAGGAAAACTCAAATCCACTTGCTGGAATATATTATGATTTTTTCTGACTCAGATATGAGGTGATTAAAAAACAAATAAGATTGGCCCATTTAAATTTTTCATATGAATATAATACATTTTAAAGAAACCAGAAGTGGGCATTCCGTAAATAACTTCCGCTAAATAGTCGACTAAGAAAAAATTAGCGGATTGGTAATCTGGTGCACCCGAATATTGAAAAATTAAATTAAATTCTTTGGAAAAAAATTTTATAATATCAAATTTTTTGAAAGACAAATTCAAATGTTAAATTTTTGAAAAAAAAAATTCAAAAATACACAGCTATTCAAACAAGTAAAATTTTTTTGAATTTTTTTTCTAAAATCCTAGTTATTCTCAACAAGTTAAATACTCCCTGAAAAATGTAAAAGAGCCATTCTAATCATTACTTCTTACTTCCTTAAAGATGTACTGGTTTTCGAAGATTTGAGCCTATTCACCTTTTCTTTTAGAGAATATTTTTTATTAAATGAAGTTTTGGGATTCATCTTTATTCTTGTTACTACTATAATACTCACAAATTCTAAGTGGCATCCTGTATTTCCCGACTCAGATACTTCATGGCCCATGGGAGTCCCCTTGCAACAGCCCTGATAGTGATAAGGTCAACAGGCATTACCATTTATTTTAGGAATGTAAAATTCAATTTATCATCTGCACATGATGTATAGAACCTTATCGAACCCCTTGTATCACTAAAAGAGCAGCTGTAGTTCTTTAAATTATTAGCCAGAAATAGCTTGAATTATTGTTTTGGCCGGAGAGGGAGTGACAGTGCGTCGGTTGGAAAGTATCGGGCGCTTCGGATGTCATGAGTGATTTAGTCGCGGAATTTTGCTCCATTACAGGTAAATTCAACCGAAAGGGTTGGTTTTTGAGGTAGAGGGAGCTTCATAATCCTTTGACATCATTAAATTATTAGCTAATTATATTTCTATGTCAATATAATTATATTAATGAATAATTATTCTATTGCTATTCAACCTCTAGGAGCAGCGCCTTCCGTTGCATCCTCCTTACTCACAGTATGCAACAATTCCTTGGAAATGGCCATCAACATGCACATGGAAAATGGAGGAACAGAGAATGGAAATAATGTAGTAGGAGAAGATTCAGAGCCTCTGGATCAACCTGGCACGTCTGATCAAGTCAGAGCTCCTATTCCACAAAAAGTAGACACCCTAATTGGACCTGGCTTCGAGGGCTATGCTGTAGCCAAAGGGAATCCACATAAGGCAAGGATCCGTTCCGTCTTTGATGGATTTAGAAATTTTAGTAATGAAAGTACTGGTGAGATTTCTCTCTTTTTTAATTGCTTTCATGGGTTTAATTGACTCTTTCCTATACATTCTATCTAGATGATTCCAAATTACCTGTAAGTCGTAAGAAAAAAAGGACACTGGAAGAATTATTTAAACCTCCCCTAGACTTAACTTATAGGGGTAACTTTCAATCCGCAAGAGATCATGCTACAAACGCAAAAAAGTGGCTCCTAATTAATATTCAAGATGCGGGCGAATTTCAATGTCAATTATTAAATCGAGATGTATGGTCGAATGAGGCCGTGAGATCCATTCTTAAAGAACATTTTATATTTTGGCAGGTCTGGAATCATTTAAAGTTATATATGTAAATATGTGGAAGAACTGACCTATTTAATCTCGTAAATTCATAATTTTAATTTAAAACATAGATGGGTAAGATGCATGTTATGGCACCAACTAGTCTTAAATGATTGTCACCTGAAATGCAATGACATAATAAGTTCCTGATTTAAATTTAAGTCAAATTGGTGCAATCGGACCATAATGTTTCAAAATCTAAAATTAAAAACATGTGTAAATTGTATATTTTCAAAGCATAATCATTTAAACCTTCGTATGTCATTTAAAAGGAATTTTTAAGTTGTATGTGGCTTGTAGACTGTAGTTTTACCCCTTGCATGATTGAAATCAATAACTTGAAACACTCGCTTGCTCATAATTTTAAGTTAGATTTGGATTTACAATTGAATTATCTCGCTCTTTGATTCCTATCTTTTTAATGGCAATGTCAATAATTTTCAAAATCGATGAATATCTTGTATTTTTCAGCAATACGTTGAATGTGAAGACGCTCAAAGGTATTTAACTTTTTATCCTGTGGTTAACTATCCTTATGTATCTGTAATTGATCCACGAACTGGAGAAAAACTTGTTGAATGGAACAAATTCGATTCCACTACTTTCTGTGATTTAGTAACTGAATTCCTTTCTTTACGTTCATCTCTCGAATCTCCCAAAGACTCTGACCTTCCTCCAAACAAAAAGTTTAAGTCTGATGTCTCTGTAAGTTTAGTTGATTTTTATGAGATCTTAGTGTTGAACTGTAAGATGGGCAGAAGAGTTAACAATATTTATTGGCCTAATAATTTATCTTGAAATATATTTTGTTAACTTCATTTGTAGAAATATATATCAAATTTGTTAATATACTTTAATTTTATTAACTAGGATTTCAGTGTGGTAGATGCAACTGAAGAAGATCAGATTGCTATGGCCATAAAGGCATCTCTTGAGGCTTCAAAAGAAAAGGTAAAAAACATGGATTCTGATTCTGAGGTTGATGTTACATATGACGACGACTCCAACTCATCGTCCTTCCTTAGTTCTGTTAAAGATACTTCTTCTAAATTGAGCAAGTCTTCAATCCCATCTACGCCTAGTAATGCCTTTTTAATTCATTTTGAAGTGAAAAACCTTTTGTTGATCTATTTTAACATCATCATTTTACTATTAATAGGTGTTTCAAAAACAAATGAACCTTTACGGAAATGGGAGGAATATTTGGGTAAAAGTGATGATCCTATCTCCAGTATTATGATTAGATTCCCCGACGGAGCAAGGGAATCTAAAGATTTTCCATCAACTAGCAAATTAATTGTGAGTAATTAATATATAATCATTATCTCCCTTTTTGTATAAAAATAATTACTTTTTTACATTCTGATTCTAGGCTATCATATTATATATCGTATCAAAAGGTTTCCCTTCAGAGACCCATGAAATTGTGACAAATTTTCCTCGACGAATAATAACGGATCTTGATGATGAAAAAACTCTCAGTGAGCATGGCTTATATCCACAAGAGACCTTGTTTGTCCAAAAAAGATAGCCTATAATTCTATTTATTTAAATATTTATTTCGACCTATTTTTTTAATTCATGTAAATTTGAAAAAAAAAAAAAACAACGAATAACTAATTTCATTTTCTGAATAAATCTTCTATACATAAATATTATTTAAAACTAAATCTGTGATATATATCAATTTTGAATTGATATTGTATCAACGTGAAATCTCTATATATACAAATGTTCTCATTTGGGATGATCATAAAGATATAATGTCCATACATCAGGTTAGTATTTTTAAAATGTGGATATAGTGATAGGTAGAAATGCAATTATTCATTTACATTATATCAAGACTTCGATTATTCCGTTGTCTATCAAACATCATTTATAGAATCTTTGTGTTCGTGAGTACACTGGAAATGCTCCTTGGCAAAACAATCTTTAAATTATAAGCAACACAACTACTTGAGATCCTAATGCTGCAAGAACAATATTTATAAAGTTTGAATACTTATGCTTAGATTTAAAAAAGAAGAAGATTGTATCTTTGTATACCAATGCGGGTTCGTCTGCAAGCTGTACATAATCTACCTCTAAATCATTCAATTTATTCCAGTAAGGAAATAATAATGAACGAAAAAGAATAATAAAATGAACCCAGAAAGCTCTGTCAACAAAACTAATAATCTAATGTTGAACAAAGAAAAGTAAAATATTAGATATTTTAGTCTCTCCTTATGAACTCTTTCTATACACCTAATAAACAATTTTATGAAAACTAGGTTTCTTATTATTAATTTCACCCCTCTTAAATTTATAACTAAGTATATAGGCAAAACTACGTTACTAATAGTAATCAACAACCCCAACTTCTATTTACAACTAAATCCAAACTTCAAAATGGAAAGGAAATAACCGTGGACATCTCTAGCTATGAAATAACCCTTATTTTAATAATCTCAATAATCTCCTCATAAGTATTGAAGTGTCTAAACAGGGAACATTAAAATGAATATGGAACGATATCATTAATCTTTTGGCGTGCGTTTTTTTTTTTTTTTTTTTACTAGAGTGCAAATGGATTTATCATATTTATAAAGTAAATGCAGTAAATTGTATATTTAACAGCTCATAACTTACCCTATTTAAACTATTCAAAATTTAATTTTTTTATTAAAAACTTAACACATAATTTTAATTCAACTTAATTTTATAATGAAACAAATATAGTATGTACAATGTACAAGTGGCATTGATGAAAAAAAAGAGCTAATTCACTATTCATTCTGATTTCAGCTTTGAAAATTTTTTAGTATTAAAAGAATTTTTGCAAGGACTTTTCCTTCTTTTATTTACATGAAGATAGCTGTTTGCTTCAGACACAATCATTTTTGCATACATATTAAACATTTTTGAAGCAATTTGATTAAAAAAAGTGCTGCTGCTAAAAGATGATTATTACTGCATTAAGATTTGTCAAACCATCCTTTAGTTTGATTAGAAGAAAAAATCTTCGTGCACCTTTTAGAAAAACACTTCTTCGAGTAGCCATAGATAAAATAATATTGCGTCTTTCTTTATTTAAAAAAAATATGTTGTAACAGTTTATAGAGATGTCCTCCAAGAAGATTATATGACTGTGCTTTTTTAAACCACCTCCATGAATTTCATTAACAAAAGATATTTTCCCAATTCATCCATTGAGAAAGTAATATCTCCATTTGAAGATAACAACTTGGTGCAGCACTCCCGATGTAACATTTTTGAAATAGAATGGGTAACAGCCACATACAAAATAAATGAGCGTCTCCGGACTTTTAAGTGAATATAATTCTATTGCAGAATTGGAAGATATAAGGATGATAAATGGAAAAAAAAAAATTCACTTGTATCATTAGTATCTTTTGTATCGACTAAAATTGATTCAATTGATGATATTGAAATCAGACAGCACCATCTCCGATATTTTTGAAATTTTGAATATAGCTTAATATTGAATAAAAACTCAAAAATCTAAAATTTTAGTTTTCTTTGACCTCCATATCAGGAGTTAAAGGCTCCTAAAGTTCAAGCCTCGAGGCCAGCACCCATGTTTTTAGACAGTTACTTCTCTTGTGTTTTTAATTATATCGATCTAATTTAAAAGTGATTAAATAGATGTTTACACATTGATTATTTAATATTTTTAGCCAATAAAATGTATCTTTGACCTTGAGGTCACGAGGTCCTCAATTTCAAACATGGTTTACTTCAATTTTTCTCAAATTTTCATGAAATGACCGTCAACATTGCAATTTTAGAAGAGGCATAAAATCGACAAATAAAAATTTCTTAACATACCTATTTCAGTTTAACCAAGTATTTGGATTATTATAAGTTTTACTATAAGATTATTATAGTGTATGGTTGTCAGAAATCGTGTGGTACACTTGAACTTGTCTCAATACACACTGTTTGGGAACCACTAATCATTAGCACTTAATATTATCTTATTTGCATATGGTAATGGGAATTTTATCAATTTAATCATTGTTATTCAACGATATTTGGATATTTGGCAGAATTGCCGTTCGATCTAATCAAATCCATATGTTACCTTCTGATTCATAGACTTATCACTTATACAATTAAGACCATTGTATTTTACTAAATCTATAATAACATATAATAAAATATATAAATGAGTGTAAATTTGTCTCACCACAATTCTAAAATAATTATTTTTTCTAATATTATACCCAAGTTTTGTACATCCCATTCTTAGTATTTCGCTTATAGCTTTGACGCAAATTTGTAAGCAGCCAAAAACTTTTTTGAAATTAATTAATATATGTTGTCGGCCATTTCATGAAAATTTGAGAAAAATTGAAGTATACAATGTTTGAAATTTATATCAAATATCTCTTAAAAATAGAATAAAAATTTACTAGATGAAATTGTAAATAAATTCGTTAAATAATTCCTGTGAAAATGTAATACATATTTGCAATAGATATATCATGTATTTTATATATATAATTAAGGTCCCTAGAATGACACACTGTATGTATATTATTTTAAAGATTTATAATTGCCAAATAAAAGTAGATATATAACAAATGTTGAAAACAAAAATATGTTTATAACTTTAACGAAGAAGTCTCTAAGTACACAAAAAACTAGATTAATCATTTGGAATTAATATTTATAAACAAAGGTTTTAATCCGGTGTGGAATGGGCATCTTAAAAAAGGAAATTGAAAATCAACATGGTAACCCTATCAATTTGAAGAATGTTATGGAGGAAAGCAAGGTTAATAGAATTAAACTTGGTAGGAGAGAAAGAATAATGTTCATGACGTTTCATTAGATTAACTACAATCAGCTGTGACAAGAGAGGAAGGAAAAAAGGATATGCAACATGGACTTATAATTATTACTCCGCACCAAATTATCTGGGTTAAGTTTTACGTCTTTTATGAGCACACACGAACGTTCAAACAGGCTTTGAATATAATTGAATCTATCTAGGAAAGGATGTTCACTACTCAGGAATTAAATAATAATGACAACTGCAAAGGAAAATAAAATTTAATTAAATATAATCTACATAATAAAAAATATACCATCATACATTTATGTTAAATATACAAAATTAAACAATTGGAATCATATAACCAATAACAATAACAGAATATTGAAATAATAGATTGATCCAAATAATATTTTCTTGTTCTGACACCGGAATCCAGTTAAAGATATCATAACTTTAGGTTGCAAAACACAAGCGAGACGTGGAGTTTAATCAAAAAGACCATCACCGTTTTTTTCTAATGTGGAAGTTGCTATATACAATTGTGCACAGGATAGATATATCTCTATCGATGAGATCTAAATAATTATTAATAATAAAGTAAATGTAAAAATGATAAAATTAGACAATAAATATACTAATAAAAAAAATGTTAGAAATAAATCCATCTTAAAGATTTAGAGCATAAGCTAATTATGTAGTAATGTCCGGCGATATTACTCCTTATTAAGAGCATCAAAAAAGATATTTTCCCCGTTATTTATGCTTATATAACAACATACTATTATCATGAAGGATATACACAATTGCTAGTTATAATGCTACACCCAATGTAACTATCCCTGTTGTTGTGACCATTTAAGCAGTTGTTTTTGCCTTTTATGAGTTTTCCGAACACCATTTGTTGGAGCCTATCAACCATAGCTAAGCCTTAAGTGATAAAAAAGTAATATTTATTGACTATGTAATATTGGAAAACCTAATTATCATACCCAAGTCTTTAAGTGAAGAAACTAGTCTCAGACAAACTAGTTGCGAACCATCCAATGCTACAACTCCTGTCCGTTGTTGTAACCATTTAAGCACTTTTTTGCCATTGAATGAGTTGTGTATGATAATTCTTGATAAATTTGGTTAAAATAGAATCATATTTTAGGGTTAGATTTAAAAAAAATTGAATACTGACTGTTAGATAGTACAAAATTCAGAGTTCCATTTCGAAATTAGTAAATATTTTATACCTTTTACTGATAACTTGATCGTCATTTGGTGTGGATGACTCAAAATATTTTTATATGTATTTCTATAAATGGCATCAGTACCAAGATCCTCCATTAATTTAATGATGGTTCCTCGGGAAGGGATAGGTTTACCCGTG
Source organism: Lepeophtheirus salmonis (assembly GCF_016086655.4). NCBI lineage: Eukaryota > Metazoa > Arthropoda > Copepoda > Siphonostomatoida > Caligidae > Lepeophtheirus > Lepeophtheirus salmonis. The sequence continues at coordinate 24,654,326 of NC_052143.2, forward strand.
CATTTCTCCATAAATTTTTTGAACGTAGTTGATTAGCTATGGATAAGGGTATATTACATGTAATAAACATCTTTGTGAGATCAGAGTTAAAGTCTGACTTGATGTATTCATCATTAACTTGATTTTTTAGATGAATATCCATGCTCTTGATATGAGGATAATGAGTGGCGTGTAATTCTAGACAGGGGACTAAATGCACATTTATATCGACAAATCCGACAAGCCATCTGTTCCTCCTCCGATAAGTATTTTCTATATTCCTGGGCCTCCATTTTCATAAATCCAGACAGAAGGTGACGTCATTTTATTCAGTTCTCTATCGACAATCACCATCTAATATTATATTAATATTGAATAATAAAGGCGGGAATGATAACGTTCTTGATTGATAGAAGAAGATGTGCATTATTTAATCAATAAGGCCATAAGTATTTCTTCTCTTCTCCTCGCACGCTTTTCTATTCTTACCGAAATTCTCACCCTTACATATACTTAAAGTTAATAATCCTGTAGAGAAAAAACGCGACATATGGTATCATTGTTTAAAATACTGATGTGATTATCAGCTGCCTGCTTCATTATGATTTTTGAGGGTATACAGAAAGTATTTATTAGCAAAATGTTTAATGAAGATATACTATGTATAATTAACTTAGACGTTTTTTATCCCTTACAGTAGATTTGAAAATGTCACACTCCATAAAATTGTAATTCATTATGAACCATATTCTTAGAATAATAACTAATGAAGTGACAAAGTAGAGTATTTCGAAATATATTTGAAGTTCCAAGTTTAAAAAAGAAGGCTTATATTAAATATAATCTACATACAAAAAAATAAACCATCATACATTTATGTTAAATATACAAAATTAAACAATAAAAATCATATAACTAATAATAACCATAAATTATAAATATAGAATATTGAAATAATAGATTGATCCAAATAATATTTTCTTGTTTTGACATCGGAATCCAGTTAAATATGACATAATTTTAGGTTGCAAAACACAAACGAGACGTGGAGTTTAATCAAAAAGGTCATCGCCCTTTTTTTCTTCATGGGGAAGTTGCAATATACAATTCTGCACAGGATTGATATATTTCTACCGATGAGATCTAAATAATTATTAATAAGAAAATAAATGTCAAAATCATAAAATTAGACAATAAATATATAAATTAAAAAAATGTAAGAATTAAATCCATCGTAAAAATTTAATATAAAAGCTAATTATGTAGTAATGTCTGGCGATATTACTCCTTATTAAGGGCATAAAAATAGTTGTTGTGACCATTTAAGCAGTTGTTTTGCCTTTTATGAGTTTTCTGAATACCTTTTCAATCCGACATGGCATCTGTTTCTCATCCGGTAAGTATTTTCCAAATTCTTAGGCCTCCATTTTCAGAAATCCAGACAGAAGGCGACGTAATTTTAGGGATTTTATTCAGTTCTCTATCGACTATCAGCATCTAATAATTATATTAATATTGAATAATAAAGGCGGGAATGATAACGTTCTTGATAGAAGAAGATGTATATTATTTAATCAATGATGCCATAAGTATTTCTTCCCTTCTCTTCGCACGCTTTTGTATTCTTACCAAAATTATCAACCTTATGGAATGTTCTTTTAAAGTGTTTTTCTAAAAAATAAACAGTTTTTAAAAGTATTTTGTTAGGGAAAATCTTCAAAATAATAAAAATGAGTCTATATATTTCTAATAGAAGTGTTATTTTATTAGTTCTTTAATCAAAATAAACATTAAAAACATATAAAAAAGAAAAGGCACTATCAAAAAGTTGGTCCAAGTCTACAAGTCAGAAGATTTTGTTTGAAATTTAGCTTTTTTTCTATTAGCTTCTGAATTCTTAGCTACTATTTTTTTTTTTGTTAAAAATCGGATGTCATCATTCAGTTTAGCACTTCAATTTTTACCCATGACATTTAACAAAGCGAATGAAATTCTTTGAAGAAAAGCTGACTAGGAGTGTCCTTCCTCGCACTTTACTCCCACAACGGCAATAATGTCAGAGTTTAAACTGCCCTGCATCTTGTCAATAAATGTGGCAACAAATGAAGCTCTGGGATTTGGGCTGCCAAGTAAACTGTCTTTCTCTTCAGGAGTAGCTGTGATGTATGAGAACATGGAGTATGCATAAAGACAGGTGAGGTAGAGAAGGTCGGATGGAGTCGACAACCCCCCCTCTGCTCATTATGTTAATGAACTTTTTAACGTCTACATGCTGATTTCTTGGACTATTGAAGGTTATTGAGTCTGGAGGTATTTCTCTGATGACCATTAACTCTTGGCGTGATGTACAATTGATCTTCTTCTTCAAAGAAAGACCGATATACCCGGCAATAAAGTAGAAAGCATTACTGTCTCCCTTGGAAGCTAGTTCGTGGAGGTCATCTGGTTGCCAGTTAGTCAAAATGAGCTCAGCTTTTACAAGGTCTTCATCCAGCAGAGCTTGAATTACTGAAGTAGTCATACCTGAAAATTTAAATAAGTAAAATATTGTAATGATATTATTATATTGTAAAAATAAGTAATACCTAAATAAAGAAGCTTACTATTAACAAATATCTTATTTACCTGAGAATTTGACAAGACTCAGAATACGAATCTTTTTCTCTGCTTCCAGGATCTGTCTCACGCTGATGTAGTAGATACCTCCACTTAGTCTTGTCTGTACCTGCCGAACCTTCTTTCGATGGGATCAGACTGGAACAAACCGAGGAGTACATATGAAAAGATACTCTGCCAGATCGGCTACGGCAAGGCACGTCTGCTTTGTTGCTAGGAAGGTTTCTGCTGTGAGGCGAGGTGATTTAATCTATTGCCACTCGATGAGAGAGTCGACAAAATCTCTCAAGGAAGAGAGGCCAAGTTTGTTCTTCTCAGAGATTGGTTCCCGAAGCCCATCTCCCTTTTCGTAGTCAACTCCAGGTGTCTTGAGGCTTAGGATATTCCACATATTTCTGACAAACTCTGAAAATTCTGCTGTGTCTTTAAACACCGGTCTGTTGTCTTCTTTGGAGTAGTACTTAAGCGCTCTAATTGATGATTTGTTAAACACATCATGCTGTTGTAGTTCATTGAACTGTTGAGCCCTACGTGACGTGGTCGCACCTTGAGTTGGCTTTGATGACGCTTTAGGAGTTGAGAGGTAGTTGGGGCAGTTTGGCCATAGGGATGGTACTACATCTGGTTTCAGGTACCTCTAAAAGAAGGACACTTATAAGCATACTATCTTCCCAACATTTTTTACAAATTATCAATCGCGAAAACGGCAATCCGTACAGAACGCATCAAAAGTGAGCAGCTGTCTTACCTCTTCTTTAGGCCTTGCCAAGGCTGTGACTTCTTTTAGACTCAGAGATTAAATCAGAGTCGCTGAAATCTCTAGCAAGACTCTAAATGACGTCACAAAATGAATTTCGATCTTTCAGTCACAGTTACCTCTTTTCCACATTTTCCAAATTCACAACAAATTTAAAACTTTATTTTTCAACATGTGTTAAAGAACAAAATGGCTCCAAGTTCCAATCAAATTTCAAAAATTATTTTACTGCTAGTGATGGAGAAGGTATGCAGTACATACTCATCTTAATGTATAAGTTGTATAGTTGCTTTTCTTCTCTTCCCAATAGCAAAGGATGTGTTTGGATGTTCATGGAAAATACTTTTAAAAACCATGAAGGATAACGTAAAATATTTTTAAACCTGAAAACAATAATGAATAAATTGAATTATTATCTTTTATGTATAAATCAGAAAGGAACATTCGTACTTGATTAAATCTAACAGCAATTCTGGCAAATATTCAAATTACTATCAAGAACAATTATTAAAATGATAGAATTAACATTCCCACAAGCAAATCAGATAAGATTAAGTGCTAATGGGCAGTGGTTTCCAAGTCTTGAGGCAAGTCCAATTGTGCTGTACGATTTATGACAAACATACATTATTTGCAATAGCTTATAATAATCAATATGATTTGTTTAATTAAAAAAATTGTGTCGAGAAATGTTTATCTGTCTTTTGGTGTGCATTGGGCACGAAAAGTTTGAGAACCACTATCTTAGGGGATATGTCATTACGAGTTATCGTGCAATTGCCTCCAGTTAAGCTGAATAATTGGTTTGAGATTAAACAAAGGGGTCTCAAGTTTTTAACTAAGGGTTGCGCGAGATTTTGAGATCCTATGTCAATTTGCAACATTTAAATATTAGAAAATCGTATTTCAGTTAGGAAAATTCGTTTTACAAGAGAGAAAGATTTATCTTCTGGCGTAATTTCTAAACACGAAGGAGATAAAATGAAATCAAATCTTTGGAAACCAAATTATAATTCTCGATTGTGCTCTAAACATTTTGAAGAAATAAGGAATTCCAACCATTCCAACATTTTTTAATCATCTAAAATTTAAAGTTCCAAGGCTCACCAAAAACTCCAAGAAACCCATTTTCATTCCGGAAAACAATGAGGATGCTAAGAAAATTTAAATATTAATGAAATCACAAGCAACTTTTTTATTTCGAATTTCAGATAAAAAAAGATCCCTACAACTTCAGGATCATATATACTTTACTCCTTATTTGGAACCTCCTACTTCCGAAAATAGAGAAATAGACTTAGTGTACATGAATCTAATTTCATCAACAATAAAAGATGAAACTTCTTATAATGAAATATATATATATATTTTTGCATTAGTTACTTTATACTTAGAAAATAATAATTTTATGTATTACAGATATTTATACTGAGGTAAGACATCTAAAGGAAATAAATACCAGCATACAAATCCAACTTGGAGTCTATGAAGCACAAACCAAGGAATTTAAAAAGAAATTGAAGGAGAAAGATGTCAAAATTTGGGACGCAGAATCAAAGTTTAAGTCTTTAAAAATGCGCTTCCCTTCGGTATTTAATTCAAACCATATAAATTTTTTAAGTTGCAAGTCTTCACATTCCAAAATCCGCCTTTGGTCTAATAAAACCGTCCAGAATTCACTTCAGTTACGTTTTTGAGTATGTTGATATGTTGTCCAGTTAATCTATTGTGCCAAGAACTGTTTGGATCAATTTGCAAAAATTCAAAATTTTATTAAAATATTATGTAAATCAATTCAAAAAAATGAAAAAAATTGTAAACTCAATAACTGAAGTAGCGATTCCATTAATACATGTCGCCAAATGTCATAAATTTTTATATTTTACTGTGTCTAAGTATGTTAATATACGAATGTACATACATTTACGAATGCAAACTGCGATTATCAAAGAAAATAGAATAGCTTCTTCTACTTTTGGAAGACACAGAATGTGTTTGCTAAATTAAGTAAGTTAAATAAAATTATTATTAAAGTAATTATTCCATTTTTTCATAATAATTAAGCTACATAAAATTATTCTTTTGGTATTCATTTATTGTATTAAGTTCTTTTTGGGCCATTTGATATCTGTCACAAGGGGCGCTGAAATCTTGTGACTCTTCTTATAGGGCTCCGGTTTAAACTAGCTGCAGGAAGAAAGAAAGAGAAAAGAAGGAAACCAATAATATAATAATTTGAAATCGTATTTCAATTGTTCAATTCAAATCAAATTTCAGATCAAAACTCGGATTTTTAAATGATATCCTTTTATTATTACGAATTAGGCATATATATTAAATCAAATAGTAACACAATACAAATTTCCCTAGATGATAAATAAATATATATATTGATAATGGATCCTTTCTTCCCAATAAGTTGAACACGTTAGTAAGTTTCTGATCAAAGTAGTAACATTCAAAACAGACTTTTCTTCGAGGTGCTTTCTATCCTGTTTCTCATATTCCATTAAGATTCGGAAGATGCCAATTGATATTGGGGAATCGTTGTGGAAGGATATTTTGAGTTTTAACTATTTTATATGATGCCAATCATTTTTTCATACATTTTATAGTTAAACTGCAATTATCATCAACAATCATAAACTAAGAACTGTGGTTATTGTATCATAAAACCTTATTCCTCAGGTGTTCACAATGAATTTCCCCATGAATAAATTCAAAGTTTCATCGATTGACTTTTACGATATTTCTAATAAATTGATTTTTTTTAAAGGATTGATTTACCTGAATTTTTAAATGGTATCTTTTTATTATTACGAATTATGCATATATATTAAATCAAATTGTAATACAATACAAATTCTAAAGTAAATAAATACATATATTTCATACGTTCATGGATCCTTTCTTCCCAGTCGTGAACTCTATAGGCTTAGTAGTATCATGAAGAACAGACCTGTAGGTGCTTCTAGGAGAGGAGGGTCACGAAATTGTGGTGGAGGAAGAGGTACTAAATCAATTATATTGAGGGAATCGTTGTGGAAGGACATTTTGAGTTTTATATATTATATACGAGTGTTTTTCTACTTATAATTAAACAATTATTTAAAAAGCTGAACTAATTGTGGTTATTGTATCCATAAAATAATTCCGTGTTGGAGAATTCGCCATGAATATTTCATTTTTCATATTGAGCAATTTACTTCTAATAATAAAAAAAGGAGAAATTAATTTTAAATTTGCCAGAATTTATTATATTATACAAAGGAATCTTTATGAAACTTTTGAAATTATGCACCATAACTTTAAAATTGAAACTTATCAATCCCTTTACATATAATTAATTTCTATTAAAAATATGTTATTTTCAAATGACTAGAGGTTACAAAAACGGCATTGAAAGATTAAACGTTTTCAAATATACTTTTTTCATCAATCAATAACAGAAAATCCGATTATCGAAAAAGGGTTACCCCTTGTACATACGTTAAGATAAAAAATTAGAAACTTAAGAATATTAAATGAAAGTCAAATAATAAGCATGAATGTGGAAATAAAAACATTATATAATTTGCAAGGACTCATCCAATTGTTCCAAATTCATATATTTATTTTCAGTTTTTCTAATTCTAATTTTACTATGGAAGAATAGAATCTCAAGACCATTCTATTGTTGTATATATCCAGATACATAGCCTCTTCCATCATTAAGTATTTCAAAATTAAAGATTGTGAACCTTTTTGATTTCTGAGAAATCAATAACTCATGTTGTATGAATTTCCTGGTTATTTTCTTATAATATTAGCCATATATTTCTCATCACTACGTATTATGAACTATTTATAATGCTCTACAAAGAAGTGTCGTTTTTAATCATTTTTCACCCTAAAATAGAAAGAGAGATCAAGACCTCATCGAAACTTTTGAAGATAGTATTAATAGGGCTTCAGATTTATTATTATATTAAACTACATGACATGCTACAATATGATATTCTCAGTGAACAAACTCGATAAATTTTACTAACTTGGACAAATCCAAGAGGATGCATTACAAAGCTATTACTCAATTTATTAGAAACAGGAGATCCTATTGAGTTGAAATGTAATAAACAACATCATTTTGCTAACAATATTGCTCATGTTGGATTTAAATATTTTACATATCTAGCAAAAATCTCATAAATGAGGCACATAGGACTCAACAATTCTCAAAATCTATTTATACAGATAGCAGCCAAATATAATATATATTGCAGACAAAAGTGTCGAGAAAAAAGGGTGCATATTCATTGAGAGTCTAAGATTTACTTCTACTTTTTTCCCAAGGGATTTCTGCATTATATACATCAAGGACACTGAAGGATTCTTAACAATGAAATATTTTTCTCAGAATAAGAGACGGAAAAAAGTCGAATTTTGAAGGAACATGATTCAAGCGTTCCAACGAAGGACCTGTGGATGAGAAATGAAACTCTTTATCCATCACTGGGTAATTCATTAGGGAATTATTTCTGATTTTGGAATTCTCCAGTTCTAAATAACTATTTATATGTAATATCAGAATAGAATATGCATTGTAGACCAAAATATCTAGAAAAGAGAAGGACATTATCTTTACGAGTCTATAATTATCTTGCACTTGTTTTCCAATGACAAAGGAGAGTCAGTAGTAATAAAGAAATCAGGCGTGAGATTGATGTGTCCAGGTTATATAATTATCTGTATATCACAAAGTTCAACTTACAAATGGAATGGATATAAATAGGATTGAGATTAATGATTTCTCTGTTATATAAATCAAAAACACTGAAAGATTCGTATTAATGAAATAGTTTTCTTAGAGTAGGAGACGAAGCAGATTTAACCTTCAAGAATTTCAAATAAGGAGCTGTGGATGAAGGAACTCTCTCTCTCTCTGTTCCTAACTGTATCTTTCTGTCGTTTTATGGAACTCCTTAGTCCTTAAATGTAGAAGTATACGATGATTCCGAAGAGGATCTGGAGGAATTTATGTATAGGTACAATAATTAACAAGATCAGAAGTTACTATCACAGATCTTGACATGAAGAGGCATAATCAACAAATTTCCATTAAAGGGTACAATATCCACTGACTGAGTGAATCACTTGTTCAAGGGATCTCGCCTTAAGAGTTGAGATCCCTTGAAAAGAGTAAAAAGACGTGTGAGTATTAAGTATAGATGGATGCAGATCCATATATCCGATTGTTCTGGAGGAGAGATCCATCCAAATAACCATGAATGAAATGTCTTTCCGTGTAGATCCAACTCCTCACTTCCCTCTTTCTGCTGTAAGTCCACCTTTATATATTCTTAGGGCAAACACATTACAAGGCGAGAACGTCACTAGAACCCATAAGTTCATCTAGCATGCTAATGACGATGAGTTTGAACTAGTTGTTCTATTTAAATCTGCTGTCTCCATATAGTCCGAAACGGACTATATGGAGACAGAAAAAATATAGATATAAAACTGTCTCCATAAAGTCCGGGAACCAATAGTGTGACGAGCTACATTAGAGGCAAACTCGTCAACCGAAGACAGTGGAGAGCCACAGATACAGCATAGAAAAAGATATTCTAGCTTATTATGAGACATAACATTAACAGTCTTTTCTTGTAATCGTTTGATGTTATCTTATAAGATGCAGAAAACTGAAAAAATTTTAAAAATTTATATGAATGATCAAAATTTGAGCATTTTTTTCGCTCTTCTAAAATCACCAGCACACTCCCGCTCTTTATTCAAAACAATGAGCGTGCGCACACTCTCGCTCAAGAATTTTTAATGCTTTCTAGAGTAGTATTGTATTTGTATTTAATGACTATAAACTTTGTGTTTACCAGTTTTAGAGGCAGTTAATCAACTAAGATACCCTTAGTCAAGGAGTCCTTGTGTTAGTTGATTGATTGCTTATATATTTGTTTTCTAGATTTTATCATTAGTATAGAATAAGACATAACTTTAGATAAATGTAATATTGGAAATTCTTAAAATATTTGTTAGTTATAGATTTATTTTCCGATATGAAGAGCCAAATTCATTCTGAAAAGATATGAAATTATTTTTTAAGTAAATATATTAAAATAATGCTAAGACCTATGGGGTTATTACACTTAAAGGCTTCAATATTATTCATAGAACAAACTGATTGGAATGTCAAATATGTACAAAGATGTACACAAAATAAACTATTATTAATGTAAAAAGGAGGTACTATTTCTTCATTTTTTCCAATATATTTCATGGAATTATAACTGTATTGTTGCTTATGTAAATGCTTAAGAGTTGAGGATTGTATCACACTCATGCACTATGAGAGTTCTAAAATGGAAACTTCTTCTCCGTTGATATCATCATAGATATATAAGGTGGACATAGATCCAAGCATGATCATACATTATTATTTATATTAACTTATGAAATACTAAAAAAAGTATCTGTATCGTTATTCAATTTATTTAAAGGCTCTGAGATATTAGGACTACGGTAGAGTTTGGTGTTAATTGGTCTCAAGATATGATGATTAAAAAGTCTAAAAATATGTACTTTGATTTAGGTATAAAATATATTGAATTGAATATTTCTTACCAGTAATATATCAAAGGGATTACGATGATGATCGTTGCAAGTCATATCATATCTAATTTAAATATTTCAAGCCAAAATGTCATTAACAAACAATAATTTATGTCAAATAAAATACCTGAAGAATGAAATACTTCTTTAGGATTTTAATTTTGATTGAAATTGTTGGGACGAAATATCGATAAGGATAGATTGTTTTATAATTTGGAATCCACCTTTTGTAGTTGATACACAAGGAGCCGGGAGAAAGCCACTTGACTAAATGTATCTGTAACCGTTTTGAGAAGAGAGACTTGAGTACCAGTCCCTGAAAAATATCATCTTTATTCAATCTACTAGATTATTCCCGCTGACAATGAGTTTACTTTGAGCCTTAATGAATATTTTTTCAAGTCATCCTTTCATCACCTTGATAAAATTTTAGGTTCTTTTTGCTTTACTCAAAATGATTTGCACAAATTTTTGGTGTCTTTCTAAGTCGACCTTTTTCGATGACAGGCTCTTTCCCAAATCTTTCTCCTTGAGCAATCCTAAGGGAAATCTGGTGGTAAATCACATTATTAAGTGAATCACAAATGACTACTGCACAGAGCCAAGATTTATTGTGCGACTCCCTCACCCGTCACTATATAAATAAAGGTATAAGAAATATTAATAATTATAATTTTATCTAATTACTGTATACAATATTTATATTATATAAGTTTTTTACATCGGCTGTGACGTCACAAAATCAATATTTCTATTTAGCTTGACCAGCAGTCAGTACGGTACAACAAATCGAAAAGGATGACTAACATACCTTGTATTTCAAGTTACCTTGCTTTACCATTTTATATTTCAATTATTTCAAGTGGACCCCTCTTCTTTTTGTTGTGGCGCGATTGAGAGAAAGAAAGTGAAAGGTGTGGAGGACTACTTAGTATATGTAACACTTTATTTACATCGTCATACTACCTGGTAGTGGCTAACTTGTCAGGATATTTATAGGTAAATACAAATATAAAAGTACATACATATAAAATAGCTTAAGATAGTGAAGGAGATTGGGAGAGGGAGAATCGGACGTAGTGATAATACACACCACCACCGCCTCAATCACCAAGCCACACCAAACTGGTGGTTAAAACAATCAATATATCTAAAAAAAACATCTTAAATCTTTTAATTGAAGGACCCATAGTGATTCAGAGCACCTGCTCGTTGGGACTTGAGGAATAACGCCTCACGCCTCTGGAGTCTTCTCATCCATACAAATATGAATCCAATCCAGACCATAGTGATCCATCTCAACTCCCAAAGTAGATAATTCTCCCTGTCGGCGCAGTTGAACGAACTCTATCAATAAAAATAACACCAACGACTCCATACCAGAGAGGTCACACGTTTTTAAAGAGCATTGGATTTGATCCCCTCCTTCTCGATGCACCATCGTTCACCGGACAATCTCGATCCATCGTCCCGTCCTAGGGAGAACCCAGTGTATTATCTACGGTGTAATTTCATCCTATGAATCTAATGGATGACCATGAGCTATCAGCCCGTCCAGGAAATGACCATCCCATCCTCTTCGTCAGATGTTGTGACGTCACCTAGAGAATGAGAGGGAAAGGCGTGGAGGAGACTTAAAATGTGTTACATTTTATTTACACCATCTTCCTACCTGGTAGTGACTAACCTGTCATGATAAATATGGGTAAATACACATATACAAGTACCTACATATATAACTGCTCAAGATAGTTAAGAAGATTGAGAAACGGATGTAATGATAATCCACAATATTTTTAAAGGTTCTAGGTAATTTTCCGTAAATTTTTGCTGACGATAATTTTACCACCTACATTTTTCCCCTGATGATTTTGCCACGAGGAGATTTTACCAAATGAAATTTTTTTTACGTTTATATATTATCGGTTCAAAATGCAATGTTGTATTACGATCCCATTTATTATATAGCTAGGAAAAGAAGAATGGAGGAAAAAATATCAATATGAGTTTGAATTGTATATATTCAGTCAATACATCCTTTTTTGGGATTGCAAATATTATCCCAAAATGCAAGAGTTGCTTAAAATACCACGTGACGTTGATATAGAATTACAACTACGACAAATTTCCAGCTTTAAAAAAAAATTATGTTTTTAGAGTATAGTTATGATTCAGAGCAATATTTTGACGTGAAATAATTATATGGATGAAAATTAAAGGTAATAACAATTTATAAAAAACCCTTCCATGATTCGAAATATAAAAGATTTATTAAGTTATCTTGAAAAAAGTTCCTACAAAATGTGGCTCATCATAGAAAATCTTGAAATATTTGAAAAATAATATTTTTTATAATTGCTTTATATTCTAGCTAAAACCAATTTAGTATACATTATATTAGAGCTTATAAAAATTTAGAGTAAAAAAAAACAAAAGCAATTTTGATTGATTTTTCAGTTTAATTTTCTAATGGAATATTGAATAAATAAGCATAAGGTTAGGATCATAGACTGGCCAGCCCAAAATCCTGACCTTAACCCTATTGAAAATCTATGGACTACATTGAAAAAAGTAGTGTGGGAAAGACACCCTTTAAATTTGGATGACCTTTGGAGATTCTGTCGAGAAGAGTGGGCCAAAATCGATCCCAGTGTTTGCCGCCATTTGGTAAGGACTTATTGCAAGCGTATTCAATATTTGACATACCAGAGGTATGTCACAAAATATTAAGTTATTTTGCTCTTTGTGTATAAATACTTATGAAACACCAAAAATGATATTTTGTTAATTTACTCCAAAAAATGAATAAGTTAATAATTATTTTTTTATTTAAGAGTAGGTTTTGATTGACTAGGAATATTGTAAATGAGTTTGTAGATCCAACGTAAACAGTTAATGATGTTTTTTTGCCATTTTTGTGATTGTACGAATAGTTTTGGGTTCAACTACTTGTCATTCATTTTATTGGTCTAACCCCTTTTTTCTACAAATCAAGCAATTCCCTCAAGGGCTCCAATATTCCCTCATTTAATAGCCAATTAAAATTAGAGTATAACATACTATATATATATATATATCAATTGAGAGCCTAATGATGATGTTCAAACTTTATTACTCTCTAAAAGTCTCTTTTTTTTCCTATTTGTGTGCCTTTCTCGCTATATAAATGTTCATTTTATTATAACGTACGCCATTAACAATTACATGTGACTCTCAATTATTATTACTAGTTATATTCGAGGGAACAAATAACAGAAAAAGCCTCATTTGCTCCCATAAAATAAACTGCTGATTATTATTATATATATTTTTCTTATTGGAAACTCTACAATTTAAGGTTCAAATTCAAACGTAGTAAAAGACAGCAGAGTCATTTTGATAACAACGTTATTCTAGAGTAGTAATTCCCAATTTGAACTCCACGGAGCACAAGGGCTCGTAAGGTTAGTAAGAAATATCCTCAAAAATTTCCTAGAAATCGACTTTTCTAAAAGAAAGTCGAGGAAAAATAAAAAAATTCAAGACCTAAACGTGGATGTTGTATTAGTCCTAGGACTGGTTGTCTTATTATTCTCTCCCGCCCCACCCTTTTAAGACTTTTTTTTTATCATAAAGACCTTTTTTAATTTTCAACGTTCCTAAGGATCAATACCTTGGTCTTTCAGTAATACCGTCCTCGCTTATTTTTATTAACTCCTAGCTAGGATTGAAGAATATAAGGATCAAGAAAATGATGAATGATGGCTAGAACGTATAATAATACGTTCTAGTCACACTTCTTACTTTTAATTTCAGGTATCTTGTCTCTTTGGAATAGGTTATTATTAATTATGATGACAGTTCATCGACTCAAATGACATAGGTAGTGTTAACTATCCACGTCATAACTATTCTCAAAAATTGAAATGTTTGGAAATCAATTTCAAAAATCCAGAGCTTTTCACAAAAATTAAATTTTTCTGAGAACAAGTTTCAAAATCTACAGGCACTTACAAAAAAATAAACGATTAATCGTCTCATCACTAATTTTTACATTCACTGATAAAAAGTACGTTCTAGGGAAGCAGGAAAGTGGGGATTTCCCATGATTCTTTGATCTTATAAAATATATAATAATTTACAGTGGTTATTATATTAACAATGAAAACATGTTTTTAATTATATTCAATACTCTATAATAAGAATGAGTACTCAAGAAATTACGTTTGTTAAAGTTATCTTGAGTACATTTTACCTTTTTTTTCGTGATTGATTTGTTCAGGATAAAGTTTATTATTTAGAGTAGAATAAAAGGATTGATTAAGATGCAAAATATGTAAGAATGATGAGAGATGAAAGTCATATGTTGTAAGATTATTAACTGAATTAATCAAATTAAAAATATTTTGTTATTACATAGTAATTAATTTTATTGGATTATTATCAAAGCGATACTCACTTTAAATAGATTTTTGTTTGCTTTCCATATTCTCGTAAATATTACGAACAAAAAATATCCTAAATTAGATATACAAACTAGTCATTACATCATATTAACAAACACATAATTACTACATTATATAAGTTATAACTTTTAATCCGAAACAAGTTTAGACCTCAGTACCTTGGCAAATGAGATGTTATCTCAATACCAATACCGGACGGCCATTATTGTGTGCTTCCATACCGAATACACGTCAAAGAAGATGATTTACTATGTTGCCCAAATCAACTGTTTACAATGTTGCAATGGCTTTCAAGGAGTCTGTTGGTTTGGGAACTCCTGCAAGAAAGACTCATGATTCTAAGGGGAAACAAACGCACTCCAAACTTCCTGAAGCAAAATGGGAATGGAAATTTGGCTTCCTAGCTCTCCGAATCGGAACTCTAGGACCACTATTAGTGGAGCGTCTAGGAGAGAGTCCAATAAACTATTATTTAAAATTTAAAAGAAGATGCATTTGACTCAACCAACGCAATAAAATATCAATGTTTAGAGGATCAGTAACATTTAATCGATTTCGTCTCCATTGGAGACCTCTTCAGAAATAATAATATAACAATATTCTTTAGTTTTCAAACTTTCACAAAAAAATAAAAACATTAAAATTTATTCCTAGGAATATTTAGAATAATAAATCAATAATATATACGTGTACAATAAATTATGAATATATTATGATTAAAAACATTAAAGAATCGGCATCGGTTGACTGCTTGCAAGCTTCAATTCTCGCAATTCCAGCATCAAGGCCAAGTTAAAGACTGTGGTTGTAGATGGAAGTGGTGGGTTTGAGTGATTTATTTCACCATGGTCCCCTACGTTTAAGAGAAAAAGATTTGTGAATTGTTGAATTAATTTTGGAAAATAAATTGTAATTTACATATCATTTGAATAATTTTCTGGATTGAAATTCCTCACTCTGTATATAGAGTAATGATGTACGAATTGTTTTGATGTAATGACTTATGATCATTATGTTAAAAACATTGTGTACCTTGAAGATCCGGCAATTAATATCAATATTAGACATCCTGTATCAGCGGCGTCCGCAAAATTATATAAACGTATATATTTTAAAGAAAATAATTCTTTCAAAAAAATCATTGTCAAAAGCAAAAATTTCTTAATTTGGGGTCTAAAGCCCCTCCACCCACTCCCTTGGCCGCCCTTGGTTTTACGTCCGTGCCGGCTCTAGTAACGCAGAAAAAATACACAAGACTTTGAAATATTGTTTTTTTGGAAATATGTATTTGTGAAATTTTTTTCAACAAAATTGATTTTTTTCTGAATAGCTGTGATATTTAGAATTTTTTTTTTCGAAAAAAATAAATTTTTTCAAAATAAATTTTTCAAAATAAAAAAACATATTGAAAATGTTTTTTTATTAACCTTTATCCAAAAAATAGAATATTTATGGATAAAATTTTTGAATTTTTTTTCAAGATTTTAATTTAGGGATATTTTTTCTACAAAATTCAATTTTTTTTGATCCATTAAGGACGAAAATGATAGCATAATTAGAAAAAAACCTCTATTTACTTCCATTGTAATAATATTAAATGTTTATTTACATTATGGAAATATTATTGTATTACGATTTAATAATATATTTTAACAAATTTTCCGGTTAAGATGTATAATAAAACCATGCAATAAAGGTATAGTTTTTTGATAAGCAGTAGGGTTAAAGTCCTTTTATTTGTTGGTTCTATTTAGACATCCAATAGTTTGCTATTTCCTTCATTATCATGTACAAAGGGTTTTCATGCTCACAAAATCACTGACATAACGAGAAACACTGTATAGCTAATGTTGGATCAGTCAAAGGGATGAAGCACAGAGATTGTAATCTCACAACCTCGCTTTTGCTTTTGGGTAAACCTTCCATAGTAAAATCATTGATATTTGGCATAATTGGGAGACAAGCCAAGGAACAGAGTGAAATAAGTTGAAATAATTGGAGATTATATTCTTAAAACAAGAATAGGACTTCAATAAAATCTGAAAACTTTGAATTTTAAACTTGAATAACATAAAATTTATTAATTAATATTAAAATTTCAACAAAATTAATCATTAAGTAGCCGCCCTCAGCGGCAATGATGGCTTCCAGGTACCACCAGAAGCCTGGTACCCGCTGTAGATGTAATCATCTGTCTTAACGTCCCAGTACTGGTGACAGGGGCTTTGAGGTACTTGGTAATTAGATGACGGATACTGCGGATACTCGACATGTAACCAAAATGTTTAGTCGAGGGTGGCATTAGGGCTGTAGAAGGGCCAAAAGTGTAAAAAAGAGTTCAAAAGAACTCAAAAGACTCATTCAAAAGAGTCTTGAAACAGAAGAGATAGGTTTTTTTAATCTCTGGTGTCAACCCACCCTAACAAGCCTCTTCCACACTTTTTTGATAGCTTTCTGTACAGTCTGGTGTGAAACAACCGATATATCATGCATGGGGCCTCATCGACCATGAGTGTTTTGGCCTGAGCTGTTTTTTAACTACTCGGGGTCCAGTTTGGCCTTTTTGACACAGCCCTTCTGTCTTTCCAAGGTTTGCTGACGGCATAGATAGTGTTCCTGGAGATGCCGAACTACTTGGAGTGCACGAATGAAAATTGGTCGATCATGTTCATATGTCCTTTTCTTGATTTGTACTTAAGCTAGAGAGCTCAGGTTTAATTTGTTTTGTAGTTAATTATTTATGCTTTAACAAATGGAAATATAAATTAATTTCAATCACTTAACGTTCATTAATTATTGAATTAGTAAGTGCTGAGGTTTCAATGGACCACCCAATATAATGTAGAAAATAATTTATTAACATTATATGAACCTATAATAATTCATTCAAGAACCCCCCTTCCCCTTTCAGTCTTTTTTATCGCTATGATCTTTTTACTACTAAAGGTCTATCTATCTTTTTATTTTCTTCACTCCTAGCTAGGATTGAAGGATATAAAAACTAAGAAAATGATGAATTTGATAGCTAGAATGTACATATAACACAAACTTACACACAAACTTTTAAGTATTTTTTCTTTGTGAAGGAGGTTATGAATTATGATGAAACTTCAGCGACTCAAATGATGATGTTGGAATTGTAGTTTCCATAAAATACCGATATGGGCCGGTCCTAGGACTGCAGTCTTTTGTGTATTTTTAACCCGATCTAACACTATCTATTCCTTATTTTTAAGCATGAATCTCTATGTATTTATTTCACTATGCGTGATACTCAACTCTGAAATCTTTTACTAAAGACTTAGCTCGATTGAAAAAAGAAGAATTTCATAAAAAACTATGTAAATACTAAATACATTCTCATATATAGATATGTCTACATACATATTATTATATGTATGCAAATTGAAAGCACTTATTAGGAAATTTAATATACAAATAAAATTGTCTTTGATATTCTCACTCAAAAGTTTTACTATCATCGTTTTCTTAGGGCTTTAATCTCCTTAGAGAAGTAATCTTTTTCTATAATCTTAAAAGAGGATATATATTTATTTATAAAAAAATGAAAAAAAAGAAAAAAATGAAAGGAGATAAGTGAATCAACGCGCAATAAATATGTGTTAAGGACAAATAGTCTGAAAAACATTATTATTTTATAGATATTCATCCATCCATAGCTTGCTTATAATGCTAATAAGTGTCAATATGTCATTTTAAGGAAATTCATTTTCCATTTTGAAACCTCTCATAGATAATGTGAATAAATTGACCAATAACTATATAACCAATCACATCAATTACATTTTGTGATCTTTTTTTCATCAGCTTGACATTTTAAACGGTATTAACTAGCGTTGTATCCGTCCTTATTTAGAAACGAAAAATACAGTCCGGTCCAGTGCAGTCTTGCAAATCCGAATTAATAACTTATAAATTTCGGTCTATGGTTATGTTTCTCAACTTCATTTCTTATTTTTTCAACTAATCAATGGTGAGAATACGGATAAGGGGAAAAGAAGCAGAACCTTTGAAAATTGCAGATTTTTTTTTTTAATCATGTACAAAGAATAGATTTTCAATGGAATACTGAATTCGTGGATTAAATAAAGTTTTGAAAATTTGTCTGCATATAAATTTGACACATTTAAATGGATGTTTAACTGAAATTTCTGTCATTTCCTGAATAATTTTTCTTTTTATCTAACGTTAATTTTCAAAATATAAGAATAAATTCCAAAAAACTGTACATTTTGGACATATAGTATCGTCATATAAACAATAAAAAATGGTCAACCCGGAACAAATTCGTAACTTAACAAACTTGGTATCAAAATAAGCGCAGATTTATATAAGCTAACATATCTAAAATCCGCTTTGATCGGTTTTGGACAAAAAAATATTGTTGTTAGAGTAAAGATGGGTATTTCTGTCAAATTTTATCAAAACTCACTTTTTTCCTTGTCCTCTATCCTCCAATATCCCGGTTAAAACCTGAACCAGAAATGCTATGATCATGAAATTTTGCACACAAGTACTTTGTATTTTATAGTTTACAAAAATATCCCCCCCCCAAAAAAAAAAAAAAAATCAATTTTTTTAAAAATAGTTTTCGCTGACGTCATCAAAATTTCGAAACTGTTTGTTATTTTTGCAATATTTTGCTATTTTTTCAAATTTTGTTCCAAAGCAAATCTACAAAAAAGGTTTTCAGTTCTGTTTTCAGAATCTAAAAGATAAAACATAGGAAAGTCACTTCTTTTGTCCTAATTAATACATTGAACCAAGTTTAAAGTTTGCATCATTAGCGTTACTATTTATCAACAGTGTTGTGTCTTGACAAGATGTATTAAGACATAAACTATATATACAACAATCCAGAACGACCGAAGAGAAATAACGTAGAGGAATAAGGCAAGGATGGTATTATAAGAAATACGTATATACTATTCGTCGATACATATTATTACTACTCTGAGATATAGTCAACAATGTCAGGGTATTTATACTATAAGACACACTCAGCACTTACACATAGACAAAGGATAGATTAAATAATAATAATAACAGGAATAATAAGATGATAAGAAGATATACTTAATATATAATATTTCTTATACTGTAAAAGATTTTTAACTGATATTTACTCTAATACCATTTTAATCTAATAACGCTATAGTTGTTCAGGCGATGGAAGAGGAGAAGTGCATCATTTGTTTGATTGGATTCACCACTAGAAAACCTAAAGATTTGTGTCAGAGATAAGGGTATTCAGTCACTTCTGAATTTTTGTAAACTTTGACAAAACTAAAATTTAAAAGAGAGACTTGAAAGAGATGTCCAACAGCAACACAAATATCAGTCCATAAATCCTGTTGAAGAGATTTTACAGATAAAACAAGAACAACAGATGAAACGACTGCTAAAGATGAGCCTCAACCAAAACTGCTATGATCAGGCAGTGGGTTGTTTGATTTCAAGCAACAGTGTTTTTTATGTGGAAGAAGCCCCACAAAAGAAACAAAGAATCCAGACTGAAACACAATACATCTAGTAACCTTTTTGGATTTCCAGAGGAGTTTGCTGGAAAAGTGTAAACGGAGCTATGATACTTGGAGTGAGGAGGTGCACAATAGACTGAACAAATGTAATGATCTTGTTGCAGATGAATGCAGATACCACAAATTGTGTCTTCAAAGATTCATGAGAGACAAAAAAATCACCAGATCTAGACGGAGGAGAAAGAGGCCGCTCAAGAGACGAAGGCATGTTTTACTGGCATAAAAAAATGAGCAGCGTTGCAGATGATGAAAGTGTGTATAGTACCAAAAGACTAAAGCAGAAACTTCAGTAGAGATATGGATATAAATTGCATTTTACAGAGGTTGATGGAAAACTAAATGGTGCGTCTTTTCAGGACATGGTAGATTTCTACCTGACTGAAATATGGAATGAAGAAAGGCGGAAAAACAAAGAAAAAGATGCGGAAAGGATAGTTACAACTGCTGCTAAAGTTATCATTGCTGAAATACGAGAAATAAAATACAATACCTCAAATTATCCAAATCTATGGATATATCAGATGTACCAAATAAATGGAATCCTTGTTTTCTGAAAACATTCTTACAGGTACTGATCAAGTAAAATCTGAAGCAGAACAGTATTGGTCAAGTAGTTGTTCAAGCAGCAAAACCTAAATCTTCTTTGATGCTAATACCAAGTAGTATCCAAGATAAGTATTTGCCGTACCAATGTTTGTAGCTGCAGGAGAGATGGGCTTTGATGTGTTTCCGCTTGTGGTAATTGCAATTGAGTTGCGTGCGAGAATTGTGACCTTGAGGAAGTTTCATCAGACAAAATGACGACGAAGAAGATAGAAATATATTTGATATCTTTGATGTTTAAAATCCTTATTGATAAAAAGTTTTCAATTTTTTTGGGTTTTCTTCCGATTAGCAAAATACGTATATATAATAATGGTACTTGTGTGCAAAGTTTCATGATAATAGCATTTCTGTTTCAGATTTTAACTGGGATATTGGAGGGTGGAGAACAATTGAAAAAGTGAGTTTTTGATAAAATTTGACAGAAATACCGACCTTTACTCCAACTGTAATAATTTTTTTTTGCCCCAAACTGATCAAAGTGGATTTTGGATATGTTAATTTACATATAGTTGTGCTTGCATTTGTACCAAGTTTGTTAAGTCACGAATTTTTCAGGGTTGAACCCTAATATGACTATACTAATATACACTTAAAACTCCAACAGTATAATAAAATAGTGTTTTCAATTTTCAGAACATTTTATAACATAATTTTTATAATATTTGCAGGAATGAACCAGTTATCGAGGATTCTTTTTTCGACGACATTATTCTCCATAACTTTATTGGTATTGCACGTACGAAAAAAAACTTTGTAGTTTTTGTTTTCTTTGCAATGACAATAAATCTTATTTTCTACAATTTCTTGCAAAATTAGTGCAAAAAAGTTTTTTTGCATTTTTCATCGTAAATTTTGATTTAGGAATTTAAAAAAATAAAAGATGGACTATTCATGGAGACAAACTTTTTCATACATAGGTATATGTTGCTATGTTATTTGAAGTTAATAGCACAATTCTTTTTTTTTAAATTAATGATAATACATTTTACATAATATACAGGTGGTTTATTATAATGCTCGCCTGCAATGTGATTTCTTGCTCCCTCCTTGGCCTGAGCTACGCCGGGTAACCCTTTGCTAGTATATATATAATATGGAAATAAAAAAATATTTAATAAAAATAACATGGACGTCATAGACGTTACTAGAAATACAAGGTTAGACTATCATATGATCGGGCTTGCTAGAACTTTCAATCTGATGGATTGTACCGACTGATGGGAACCCAGGCATATTTTGACAAAACACACAACCACCCATAGTCTATGACGTAACTATTAATAGAATTTTCAATTAAATGTATAGCACCGACTGCTGGCGAAGAAAAACATATTTGGCGAAACACGTAACCACTCGTCTACTATGACGTCAATATTAAAAGTGTGATGGAAGTCGAACATCAGTCGTACACGTGTTATGGTATAACCTTGTATTTCTATTAACCTTGATGGGCGTATGTTTTTCATATAGAGGACACTATCGAAATTTTTCATAGAATGAACCATTTTTTAAACAACAAGCTATAGATTGTCATACCACCTTGTGAATAATATATATTTTATATTTTGTTCATATCCTAATAAGAATAAAGAAAAATATACTCATAAGACTAATTTCAAAATGTACCTCCTTATGTTTATTGGAAATCTAAATATAGCCACTCTATTGATAGAATGTATTTTTCATAATTATAACTAATGAAACTTTTATCATCAATATAATTCCATTAATCAATGAATATAAGAAGGGATGACCTGTTATAAATTAATTAAGACACGTAATTATGTGTATCTATGAGATAATAATATTTATCTGTAGATTTTTGAACTATTTAATAGCACAGAAGCTTATCTATTTTGACTCATAGTTCTTTTAAGTTTTGTTTTATCCAGAGCCGTTGCCACACAAAGGTGGGATGGGTTAACCCATGGACTATTTGTGTCTTTTAAGTCTTTAAAAGTCAAATAATACATAATTTCTAAAAAAAACACGTCCTTTCTAACGCAAATTTTTTTCAAAAAAATGATTTTTTTTTTCGGTCTCCTTTTTTATTGTCAAAAGACATTTCATATTACAGGCCGAAAATTTTAAAAAAGTATGCAACATCCCTTCAAAGACAAATCCTTGCGACGGCCCTGACTTTATCTCTCCTTTGCTCCATTTCCTTTTCAATGAAGTTTCTTGCTTGTGAAGGGATAAAAACACTTTCAAAAGTTTTTCTTTTCTTTCATAATTGTAAGTAATTTTTTTAAAAGTTAAAGACTTTTAAGAATTATTTTCTCTTTCAGAAAGATTATATATTTACTTTATAATTTTTTGTTGTTGCTTATTCTAATAGAATAAGTTATTGTAAAATATCCTTTCAAATTCTTTTGAAGGATATGCTTCAGACTTGAGTATACAGTGTTGACAGATGGGTTTTTTCTATTAGCTCAAAAATAAGCAAAATTGTTTTAATAGTTAATAGATTAGGATTTTAAATATTTTAAACTCCTTGATAAAACATTTTTCGAAGTTTCAGTGGTAAAATTAAGGTTGATCTGATCAAAAAAGCATTATTACCCTTAAATCTCTGTTTTGAAAGAGTAAAATCATTCGGCAGATTATTATTATTATTTTTTTTTTTTGGGGGGGGAGGGGCGAGGATAGGTTCTGAAATAACTTTTCCGACCACATTATTTATAAAAACCAAATTGATTTTTTTTTTACAAATTTTGACATTTAATTTTTTTAGACAAAACTATAGTTTTATCTGATAGGAGATCTGTTTGTGAGCAAAATCTCTCGTACTACGTAAAATTCTCAGGATCTTTAGATCCAACACAGAGTACCTTGACTAAGCCACCAACCGTATTATACTTCTATAATCTGCTCTACATAAAGTTATATTAAGGGTTAGTTTTCTAGAGATATATGATTTTCCACTTACAAGTGAAAAGCTTACTGCACAAACTTCTGGAGAAGCATTTTGTTCAAGAAAATCCAAATAAAAGAACTGCCTTCAAAAAATTAGAGCTATAAACACCAATAGAATGAATTCTTACAATATCCATCAAAATTAAAACAAAGGGATATTCAGTAAAAGTATAAATCATGTTACTAATAATCTTGGATCTTCCTATATTCCTTCCATGCATGAAAAAAAAAAAAACACAACCTGTTGAAATTTGGAATTGAGTTGTAAATTTATTCTCATCTGATACTCCACTGAGAAAACTTTCAACTCTCTTGGACCAAGAGAATAGAAGATCCTATGAGCTTCTAATTTTAAGATTAAACATTTTATAGTTAAAACATCGTATTTGATGGCTTTCTCTTCTAAGTATTCAGGATCCTCATATTCTTAAATATTTTTAATTTTGTAGTTTGATATTCGTAATTTCACAAAGAATCGAAGATTGGAGTATCTATCTAATTAATTCATTGAACTGCGGGCAAGATGGAGAAATGCACTTCAAACGGCTATTTTAAAGATTAATATCAAGCCTGAGCCATTTAATGGTAAACGACCTTGAAACACAAATCATTTATTCCTACTATTTCTGGATTTTATGAATTTCAGACATAAATATTGTTGTCTATATGATAAGTGCAAAATGTAATCCTTTTGTTCTTGCTACGAATAGAACAAGTTCATTAATATAATATATTATGACAAAAAAGAGTAAGATCAGTGCATAATATACCGTAAAAATTATTCATTAAATTTGATTAACAAAAAAAAAAAATGTAAATATTTTTTAATGATGTATCTAAAAAGACAAAAATAAACTGTCCTGTTCAGTTCCATTAATGAATCTAAAATATGGATACTAAAAATATGTGGACATATTAATGCAAAAAATATTTGCATATCTGTCGAAGTCTTTCAAAACTCGAAAAACTAATGAAAAATACCTTTTTTGGATATTGTTTAAACAATGAATCCTCAAACTTAAGAGATTTTTTTATTTCTTACCTATAAAATAAATGCTAAAAAACATCTTTTAATTAGGATCAATTCTTTAAAAAATGGCTTTTTACTTTCAATTTGTATATTTAACATCTATAAATCAAAAAAATAATTACTTTTATCAATTCAAACTTATTGAAGTTTTATTAGAGGATTTTATAAGTGAAAAAAAGGTTTGTTGGAGAAAAAGATAAACGGGATTCTTAGTACAACTCTTAGAAGTGATATCGTGATTGATTTTGTTTGAAAATTTCAAAAAATTATGCAACATTTGTTACCATATCTTCACCTAGTCAAAAGGTTTGAATTACTATATTTGAGAAACATATAAGTAGTATTGAGTTTAAAT
This sequence comes from Lepeophtheirus salmonis, assembly GCF_016086655.4. NCBI lineage: Eukaryota > Metazoa > Arthropoda > Copepoda > Siphonostomatoida > Caligidae > Lepeophtheirus > Lepeophtheirus salmonis. The sequence continues at coordinate 24,679,197 of NC_052143.2, forward strand.
CTGTAGATATATGTAGATGGCTAAAAATTTGAAGACTGCTTCCTGGATTTTAATCCAAAAGGAGAAGTCCCTGTTTTGTTTACTATGATGAAGAAGACAATAAAACTCTGACTACAGAGAGCAAGGAGATTATGAAGTTTATTTATTTCAAATATAATTCAAAGAACAGGCTTTTTGCATATAAAGATGAAGAGAAATACCTTCAAAGTAACCTGGATTTTTTTGGGACTTATATTCACACGTGGGGTGTATTATCTCACTATAAATATCTTCAATATCTAACTCGTATTATTCGATATCCCACTGTAACTTTATTAAATATCATTCTATTGTTAAGCGATGCATGTTCATTGAGAAACCAAAATTACTTTTGAAACATTCGGAGCAAAAAGGTCCGGATCATCTATCCTCTACTTTGAGGGATAAAGCGGGTACAATATTTGAGTTAAACCCTCTCTTCCAAAATGTGTCTGAATTTGATAATGAAATCATTCTGAAGGTCGAAGGGCTGTTGGATAGGGCTGAAGCTATTATATCTAATGAGGACTGAATTGGTCCTTACCTGTTCGGACCTGTTTTGAATGGAGTTGATATTTCTCTCTCAGTACTACTATTTCGTCTTTATCAAATCGGTCTAGATGAATACTTTTGGGGGATGGAAATAGAGGGAATATGCTAATGTACTAGGGTCTTATTATAAAAAGAAGTTCGGTTTTGGAGGATACAGAAGAAGAGCAAAATTCAAGGGATTAGTATATAACAGCGTCTGATGAAGTGTATAACTGGGGCTACATTGGGTTAATCAGTTCTCTATCTCTCTCAGTGGTCTACATATATATAAAAATTAAAAAGTAATGTGTGTAAATATTATTACGGTTCATTTATTACAAAATTTGGAAAATGAATTTTAAAACATTAAAATAGTTCATAGATTTTCATTAATTACTTTCAAATCTGATACACATTGATTTTATAGTATACAAATAATTATTTGTTTTTTAATATTTATTATGATAATATAATTATACATTCTAGTAAATTGAAAAATTAAATTTTTTGGATTTTTTTTTTGTAGAATTTGGATATTTGTTGTCGTTGGCCACCTCAGCAATATTTTTTTATTTTCTAAAACTGGTATAGTTATTTTTTCATTCTGGAGGAGAGAGCATAAAAGTATTGAGTAGCTACGTGTGAGTATGTTCATGAAAAAGGGAGGGTAACAATAAAGATTTATTGGGAAATTATCTACCATATTATTTAGGTTTGTCTCTTCGTCGACGCCTAATAACTCAAAGGAATGCCAGGTAATACCGCTAGTATATTATTACTCAAACTATTTCTACATTTAAGGTTCTTGCCTTGTTCTCTACTCACAATAAATTAGAAAACGAAAATATCTTCCTTTCAGCCCCCCCCTCTCTCTCTCTCTCTCCCCAGCTACTCTTTGACTTCAAACACAAATGTTTCACGGAATATTTAACCTTTCAACTCCTATATTAACCCCTTATACTAATAGTACATTTAATAATAAGGAATTAATAATATGAGCTAATACTTGAAATTTCAGAAAAAAATTAAAGAACATAAAAAAAAATACTCTGAGGTTGTAAATTCATCAAATGAGTCTTAGTTCAAAAATAGGTGTATTCAATGTCATTTTAGGTACTTTCACCTTAAACTATTTTGACTTAGGATATTTTGCCTTAAAATATAAATAACCAATGATATAATTGCCCCCAAAAAAATCAATACATATATATTATCAAAGTTTTACTATTTAATGAGTTCAAAATAGTGAAAAAATAGTAAATAAAATTATTATATATTAACTAAAATAAAAATAAACAAACTGGACAACGATTCGAACTGAAGAAGTGTTAATCACTACTCCATTATTAATTATCATTAGTCATGATGGATTATTATTGCAAGACTCATGAATCAATTATTATTAGTACAATCATAATATGAGGAAAGAACAGAATTCTATCATTATTCCAACTTGCTTTGAAAATGAAAGCGTGTTACCTTACCCACAAGTCAACTAGCCCTTTCCCAACCTACTTGTCTCCTTATCACTTTTATCCATAATTTTGCAATCTATTAACTTTTGTGTGTTTACTATGCCGTATATGATAATTGGTAATGTGCATAAAAAACAAAAAATTCGTTTTTTTCTTAAAGGTAATTAATTATATCTATTATACAGGCGTGGGCGTCTAAAACTGAACACTCCTTAAAATTTCCTGATTTTATTGAGTTGAAACCGGCTTATACTTTGAGGCAAGGGTCTTGACTAGTTATAAACAAAACTCCAGCAAAATCTAAATAGCAACAGTAAAACAACAGCCGATGATATGGAAAGACGTCGAATCGCAATTTTGGAACTTTCCGGGCGGAGAAAAACTCGCACTAAAATTGCCAAGGTTCTGAACTGCAGCCACACCACTTTCTACAGTGTTGACGCGAAAGGGACTCCTGATGTGACCACAAGATCTATGTCAAGGCCTCGAAGTTCAGACAAAATGGTTGCTGCCGTGAAAAAGTCTGTCAAGGACAAGAGAGGCAAAGTCACCGTCAGGTGCCTCTCCAGGGAGTTCAACGTCAGAAGAAGGACCATGAACCGGCTAGTTAAGAAAGATATTGTCCTTAAGGCCTACTAGAGAACCCCTCGTCAAACCTTCAAGCCCGTAGACAAGGAAAAATGCCTAAAATTTAAAAGAGTGTTCAGTTTTAGACGCGTACACTTCTATATCTCTCAATCATTCCATCAGAAAGAAAAAAAAGGGCTTAAATTTATGAAGCAGTTTATAAATTATGTCATGATCTACTTATTTTCATTCCTACAGAGAATCATAGCACAATTGTTTCAATTCAATTTTTTCTTTTATTTCATAGCTTTTCATCTAGTAGAAAATGGCAAAGTAAAAAAGGGAAGGGGAAAAAAGACCTGGTAAGATCATCCTCAACCATCTTCTTCACCTTGTCGACAAAGTTGATGTCCCTGACCTTCATGTCAGCGCCCTCCTCCTTGGGTGCCCTCTTTATGGTGGCATCAACATCCCAGGTGTCTTCTAGCTTCTTACGGATACGCTGAACAGTCCGTAAATTCACTCCTAAGGTTGAAGCAATCGTTGAATTGGAGATTTCACCTCCATTATTAACCAATGCCATGACTACGGCGGACCTCGAAAGCTCCTCGTTCCACTTATAGCTCTTTATCTCCTCATATGATGACGGCATGATGCTAACTGAACTACGTATCGCCAGCTAACAAGAATAGCTTTCCTATTTGGTAACCGGTTTTTTATTTGATAATGTCTTCTTTAAGTTATCAAGGTTTAAAGTAGGCAACAATTTGATCCCCGCTCCCTGTATATAGGCATGGTATGAACGAATTCGCCAACAACTACAAAAATCTTGTTTATCTTAATAGATAGTTTTTTATAATTGATTATAATAACATAAAAAACTGTGATATGTTGGGAATATACCGCACTAAATGTGGAGCCACAATAATTTCATACACCTTGTTATGCAAAATCTGCAGTAAATGAAAATACGTTTTGTGGGTACCTCCTGTATATCCCATTTTGAAATGTATGTAGGTAAACTAGTTTGACGTCTCTATAACTCCCTACTAAAGTAAACGGTTCCTACATCACCATGGCTCCCATATTGTTATTATTTTTGAAGAAACGACATTTTGTGCTCTCAATTTTGTCATGACATGCAAAGCCAAAGGGAAGGAGAATTATTAAGCTCCACTGCAGCATGGGATAAGTACCTTGTTATTGTGTTTAATCTATAAAATACAACTTGTTATAGAAGCATGCAATTAAATTTTAGGTTGGTATTTTTTGCACTAAATGAAATGATGACGAAAGCCCTTAGTAAAGACAAAGAATCAACCTTGTTGTAGAAAATAATCGAATACATATATTTATGAAGGACGTTAGTATATTTAATTATTTGTAAATAACTCGAATTGACTTCTTTTGACATCAAAAAACTTTTCAATTTTTCTGGGGAAATTTTATAATAAACTTTGCATAAAGTTTTGACAATTTTTTGATAGAATTTGATATATTAATAATAAGAAAACATACGAGTCAATTTTTTCCACGCTCTCTTTCAAAATGTGTTGTTTTCTTGACTGTTTTTATTGTTGTTGAAAAGTTTCAAATAAACTCAGTCTCAATGAAATTATATTAAAGAATATTATCTTTAATTACTGTATGGATTTGATAATTGTTACGTAGTACACAATATATAAATACGATGCAACTGCTTCTTTCATATATTGGATAAGTAATTAAAAACAGATGTAATCAACCTTCAGGATAATGATTGCATTACTATAGAAAAAAGGGATACCAGATAATGATGAATATAAGTTGAAAGGAAAGGATTTTCAACATTATCTTAATGAGTGTTTGTTCGCACCAACATTGAAGGGTATTAATGAATCCTTTTGGAAAAGGGATGTGTGGCTCTAAAAGGAGATCCACAAATGGAAAGAAGAAAGTAGTAATATGAACATCGTTTTTGAATGTCAACTATCTAGAATCTTTTGATTTCTTTAATTTTCTGAACAAGATAAATTATTATTATTCACAATTTATAATGATTTTTTTTCAGTTAAAAGAAAACCATGTACACATATAATGTATCCCTACGAATCGTGAACAATTTTCCCAAGCTCAACTTTATCAAGATTCTCAAAAAGTACAAGTAGTTAGCCAATGAGACTTTATCTATTTATTTTACTTCATATAAAGAATTAAATCTCAGAGTGGCCATACTTGGCTTCCACCATGACCTCAATCCTATGCTTGAAGACATAGCAGGTCTACTTCGCGTATTCCTCCGACATGTGAGCCCACTCCTTTTTCCATGGCAGCCTTTAAAGAATCTACGTTCAGAGTGGTACAGATAGAACCCAAGAACACGTATTCAAGAGGGTTGCAGTCTTCTGAGGACGGGGGCCACATTAACCAGGGCCAGAAGTTCGTCAACTATTTTCAAGCCACTTTTGTTTTTTTGAGGGTTGTGGCTTCCAGGGTTCCTCTCAGGGCTCTTCTTGTATTTTTTCAGTTTTCTAATCTGATTAATATAATCCTTGGAACAGAGAATAATGCAGTAGATCTCGTCATAACTCATTCTTGCGTCAAGAAGTGCTGACAAAAGATTTCTTTTATCCTTCATCTCAGATGTCTTTTATCTGATAAAGACGTTTATTTACAAGTTTTTTTTTATTATTCTACTTGTTTAAATTACGTAAAAAATCCATAAATTATTTAATAAGTCAATGAAAACTTTACAAAGTTTCATTCACGATTTGATGGGACAAACAGTAAATGGGTACAATATTTAGACTTTTATAAGTTTATTTTGTGGATTAAATTTATAATTACATTCTAAAGTGAAAATTGGGGTAGAAAGGGAATTAAGTTGGCGTTGATCAACTCTGATTATGTATGTATATGAGTTTTCATCCTTATATAACATATTATATGCTTACATAGTAGGGTAAAACATGATAGTTGCATCCAGAGCTGCAGAGTCGGAGTCAGGAGCCGAAAAATTTGTACCGACTCTGGCCACAAAAATAATTATAATAAATGTAAATAAAACTTATTTATAATGTAAGGCTTACATTGAATATTCTTTAAGTTTTTTTCTAAAAGGTTATAAATTATAAGTATTATTGATTCAGTACTGTAAATTCATTAAATTTAAAACTAATATATAAGTTCATTTCTTAAATTGCATACGTTTTCTATACGTGTTCTATAGTTTTTGGAAAACCTCTCAATCTAAATTATTATGTTGCTTAGAGCGTAGGTTATAGCCATGCTAGTCAGTTACTTAGTTTTATGATGCCATCAGTGTACGTAAGTTTGCTGTGGATTTTAAGTGACTTTTACATAATCATTTTGTGAAGTGGATAACAAAAAAAAATAAAAATGATTTGTGTGGTTATTTCGTGGTTATCGGTTTAAAAAGCAAAAACAAAACATGAAATGGAAACAAAAAAAAAAATATAAACCTCAAACAAATCTCATTTTTTCCGTTTTATAACCATAATAAAAACATAAAAATCATCAGTGATTACTAATGTCGTATTGGCGTATATTAACACTTTTTGTACCTATTAGGAAATAAATTATTTGGGAGTTAAACAACTGATTATTAACTTGATATTCCCTCTTTGAATTAACTTTAGAAATCCCAATAAAAAAATAAAAAAAGTCGAAACATGGCCATTTTGGAAAAAGTTAAAAGTGTACATTGATTGACAGGCAAATTAAATTAATTATAGGTTTGAAAGAACTTTCAAAATGGCTGTACTTACAATGTTTATATTTTGGCGGATTAAGTGGTTTAAAAAACAGGTATGTTTTTTTTTCTGGGAAAAACTAATTTCGTTTTTTTATATAAGAAAAATCGTTTTACAAAAATTAAAATCCATTATAAACATAAATCAAATAAAAATTTATCTAAAAATACTTCAAATATGGCGATATATCGATTTGGTCCTATGAAGAACTTTATTGTCGATAAATGAGTTAACTACATACCTGGAACAATTCAGATCTAACAATAGAAAATCCACTCAAATTTGCACATTACACAACATACATATATATAATTGTCTTTATAGGTATGCACATTTTTAATTTTATTTTGAGGCTTTCAAATATTATATATTTTTCTTTACATGGCTCTAGAATCTATAGTTATCTACTCCTATTCCATATAGCGAGTTATATATCTCTTCCGAGCCAAGTGTTTCCATTAGGGGCTTGGCTATAGTTCAGATGTTTTTAATGACCTATCAACATAGTTTCCTTGTATATTTTAGAGATATTTTTAGAGACTGTTGTCACAGAGACATTATACTGCATAGAAATGGTCTTGTAACCTTTTCCTTGAATGTGGACATGCACCTGAGGTTGAAATACTTACTGAGCTCTTTAATCTTGACCATCATACTGAATAGAAATTGAGTATGACAAGGATACCTCACAAATTTGAATTCTTTTGAATAAATATTCTCTTGTATAAAGTTTAGAATTTTTAGAATATGCTATTTTAAATATTGATTATTTTATTTTATAATCATGAAGTTTTAAGAGCCTAGACATGAGAATAGTTACAACTTTTGGAATTATTGATCCCATTAGCCTATACCTAAACAGAAATTGCACCTTTAAGTATTTATAATAACATAAATTCTTGCTTCCTTCAATCTAAAAGCATGTTCCATGAAGGAAATTAGGGGAATTCTATAATGTGACCATAAATCATAATTTGAGTATTCAGTGAGGTGATACAATTTGACAGAATTAAGAGAAAAACTGTTATTTCATAAAAATCTTTCTAATTGTTGTGAAAAAAGTAACATTGACTAAACTTAAGAGCCAACTAGCGAGTAAGAACAATTTATAAAAATTTGAAAAGACGTCAATGGTTACATATAGTGCTGCCCGAATCATATATCAATACATACAGTATTATGGAGAAGAAAAAAAAGTATAATATACTGGGAGAACTGTATGAAATAAATGAAATCTCGGAGAAGTTTAGTTCAACTCATATTAAAAAGAAAAAGTACTTTACATAAAATTTAAAAAAATGAATGTTACTTAGACGAGGTTAGACACCAGCTCATAAAATCATACTTTTTTTTTTTCTCAATCTGTTATTAATATTTTTTTATTATTGAGTGAGTAGCTATCTATGTGTGAGTGTGCTCATGAAAAATAGAGAGTAATACCAATGATTTATTAAGTATATATATATGCATATACAAGAGAATGTGTGTGTATGTTGATGTCCTTAATGCGTTCCCACACCATTGAACCTAGGAGGCTGAAATTTGGATGGATTCCTCTTTTGAGATTTGATAGGCTAAGACGGGGGTGTCGATTTTTAGGAGGGTTGATGCTTTACACAAAATCCAAAAACCTTTTTTTTGCAGCTCTAAAAGACTAGAAAGGGGTTTGAGTTATTTATCAAATAGAGATTTGCGTTTCAAAAACAACTATACGAATAACTACGTTTTCTATATTTATTCAAAATCAAAAAAGTTATGGGCAAAAAAAAGGGAATTGGTGAAAATTGCAATTTCGATATTTTCAAATGAAAAAAAAGAGCTTCAAATGGAATATGAGATTGGTAAATAAATAAAGTTTGTAAAAATTTGTCTGGAGATTCGTTTTGTATATAAATTTGCTAAATAAAATTGATTTTTAACTGAAATATCTGTCATTTTCTTAATCTTTTTTCTTTTTTTTCCATTTTTTCATCAAATGTCAATTTGATGAAAAAAGAAATGCACGAAACGATACATTGGACATATTTAAGAACTTTATCTACTTATAATTGTATTTTCAATTTTCAGAACATTTTATTTTATAATTTTTGCAATATTTGCAAAATGAACCACTTGTCGAGTGTTAGTTTTTCGATAGCATTATTATGCATTACTTTTTTGTTTTTGAAAGTACGAAAAAAATTAATGCAAAAAATGTTTATGCAATTTTCTTGGCGAATTTCTATTTGGGAATTTTTTGAAGTAAATAAAAAATGGACTTATCATCTAAACAATTTTTTAGATACATATATTATGTTATTTGAAGTTGAAAACACATTATTTTCTCATATATTCATAATAATACGACTAAAGTTACAAGAGGCAATAATAAGAGTATTTTTTTTTTTTGAGGTGGGTTGGAGGAGAGTTGCTATGATGAGACTTTGTAGGTTACCTTACTTAACTGGATTGATATAGTGGGAATAATCCAAGAGAACTATAATTATTAGGATCCTTTTCGACAACAATGAAATATAATTATTAGTATATAGAAGTATTTGTTGAATATTTTTGACCATTTTCAATGTGATTTCGCTCTCCCTCCTTAATCCCAGCAACGCAGGTAATCCTTAGTTAGTCTTCTATATTATTAAAGAAAAATGTTCGTCAACGCGTCATAACTACTGGTAATGCCAGGTTCTACTGCAAGTAACTGATAAACGCACTTGACTAAAAGATGTTAGTTTCATCACAAAAATTAACAAGTGTATGAATAATTTTGAAGCAATTATATGTATGATATACCTGGTGTAGAACAAGTAATGAGACCTGCCTCTAAGTAGTCATTGAAATACTCAAAATACAGGATGATGTTGTACATAGAAAATTTAATTTTATAATATTTTTTTACTATATCAATGCATATTAATATGAATCTGGCCACCATCAACCTCAATGATAGCCTCCAACCACCTCTGGAACCCCTTCTACACATTGTAAACGTAGTCATTTTTTAAGGTCATCCACTGCTAGTTAGAGGAGGTCTTCAGGGTATCAATAATCAGGTGGCGGACTTTGAAGGCCTTCTTCTCAATTTACCATTAAATGGAGTAATCCAGTTGATTCAGATTTAGGTTCTGAGGGGGTCAAATGTTCTTGGACCAGAAGTTCATATTGCTACCCATTCACTCTTGTACAATTTTAATAGTATGGACCGGAGCCCCGTCCTGCTGAAATACGTAGGGGGCCTTGTTAGACTTCTTCATGGTCTTGGGGATCTATGAGATCACATTTTCCTTCAACACCATCAAGTAGTTGGCCTCGAGTAACCAGTATCCAACAGAAAACGAAATTGGAGCATTTTTTCTCCAATTGATGCCACAACATCATTAGAGAGGCCGGATATTTGGTCTTAGTGACTGTCCTGACGCTATTGTCAGCCTTCCGAAAGAATACTAACCGATTATTTTGCTTGTTGTAGATAGGATCAACGGTAAAGGTATTTTTATCAGATAAAAAAATCACCCGGTTGTTGTTAGTGCTTCAGATCATTCATGAGTAAATTAGGACCATGCCAAAAAGTTTAAAAAACCCAAATATTTAACTTATATTAATATCTACATATAAAAGTAAATCATTTCCAATACTTATCAAGTTTCATAACAATCGAAATGATATCCTTGCTTAATACTTTATAGAATAATAAAATCAATTTCAGAACTAATTAATTATTTAAAAAGACTTACATTAATTTGCATAGATTTTATATTAATTATTATGAACTATTTTTATGTAATCTTATATTAATATTTTTGATTTATATATCTAATTTGCCATTTTATTACATAATATAAGAGTGGTGAATAAAAGAATAACAATAAGTTAATATTATAGCATACATTTTTTTTTACATACATAAATGAATAATAAATATTAATTTGCAAATTGACCAATCTGTCTAAGTTTTCACAGATTAGCACTTGTATTCTTAAGTTTGAGCTTTTTATTAAGGTTATTTATTCTAATTCTTGTCCTTGTTTCGGATATGATGACTTCTTTTGGCCAGTTAAGATATAATTCAAGATGAATATACAACCATTCAAATACGTGTGCGTTTTTTCAATGGTGTCTTCATGTTTACAGTGAAAAGCATGTCTACTTCTCAAGATTTGGATGATCCTGACAATATAAGCAAAAACCTAATCTGAACAATCATTGGAAACTTGAAATGATTCTTCGGTATCTACTGTAATTACTTTCTTGGCTTCAAGAGCTTCAAGAAGTCCAGAATCTTCTAAAGTCTCCTATAATTCATTTGCATTCTCATTATACTATTTTTTTCTTCTATATTTGTTGAAAAGAAGTGATTCGTTATTGATTTCGTAACTATTATGCCATCATCCTCATCATTTAACTCCTCTTCAACAGCTGGATGTCTTAAGACAAGTTCATGATTTTTTACAATTAAAATTACTTTTTCTGAGGGCTTCAACTGGAATGGATGAGTTATGAGTTTCCTGTTATGGCACAAATCCATGAGAATATATTCTCTATACAATCTATAATTCTTCTTCCTTGGATTTTGGAGTGGCTCTTTTCTAAGGTGGTCCTAATTAAATTTCGTTTAAACTTTTTTGGGTGTAGTAACTTGTACTTGGATTTGTACGAACACAATTCCCTTTTCAACAAAGAAAGTTCTTTTTGCAATTATATAAATAATTGGGTTTTTTTCTCCTACAGACTGAGATCCAAAGACACAGGAGTATCACATTTTTTGGGACAATAGGCCATGCCATAAACGCGCTGTGAACCACAAAGATGATGCTATTTTTGCTATACAGATCAAAATGATCTGAACTGTCGTAAAAGTGACGTCACTACGTCAGCTAACGCTAACTAGACTTCCTTAGAAGATATTTTTTTCCTCACCTTTATGTATAGTCACCTTGGTTGTTACTTACAACTGCTTACCTTAACAAACAATACTCTATACCAAAGCTATACACCAAGTGGGGAAAGAAAAACCACGGGATCAATATTTGTAAAAAGTAGTGATCAAAGTGACACTTTTTTTCCAGCGATAGTGGAATTGAGTGTAGCATAAATATGACACTTTAACTAGTGTTGTATCGTACTCAAATAATTTCTTTTTTCTCTAGTCATTACATAAATAATTATTTATTTAAAATTTAGATTGTAATCCAAATTTTATGAAGGGGAAAAAAGGAAAAAAAAAATCAATCCAAAGCTGAATTTTAATGGCTTCATAGTTATAAAAAATGAGCTCAATTTAAAAATGTAGTAATATGAATATCGTTTATGAAAGTCAACTATCCAGAATCTTTTGATTTCTTTAATTTCCTGAACAAGATAAATGATTATTTTTCACAATTTGTAATTATTTTTTCAGTTAAAAGAAAACCATGTACACATATAATGTATCCCTGCGAATCGTGAACAATTTTCCCAAGCTCAACTTTATCAAAATTCTCAAAGAGTACAAGTAGTTAGCCAATGAGACTTTATCTATTTATTTTACTTCATATAAAGAATTAAATCTCAGAGTGGCCATACTTGGCTTCCCCCATGACCTCAATCCTATGCTTGAAGACATAGCAGGTCTACTTCGCGTATTCCTCCGACATGTGAGCCCACTCCTTTTTCCATGGCAGCCTTTAAGGAATCCACGTTCAAATGGGAAGTGGTACAGACCTCCTTCTCGATGGAACCCTGGATCCCATAGTCAAGAGGGTTGCAATCTTCTGAGGACAGGGGCTACATTGACCAGGGCCAGAAGTTCGTCAACTATTTTTTCAAGCCACTGTTGATTTTTTTTAATGGGAGAGTGGCTTTAAGCCTTCATTTCAAGGCTTAAATTGTCGTCGTTCAGCTTTTTAATCTTGGTAATGGGACTCTTGGAGAGCGAATAATGTGGAGGATATTGGCATAACATATTCTTGCGTCAAAAACGCAACAAAAGATTTATTTTGGTAACCATCTCAGTTGTTCTTCATCTGATGAAGAAGTTTATTTACAAGAATTGTTTGTTTTAATTGCTCTTCTGGTTGATATTACATAAAAAATAGGTTAATTATTCAGTAAGTGAATAAAACCTTTTCAAAGTTTCATTGATGATTGTCTGGGACACACAGTATAGGGGTACAATATTTTGACTTTTTTAAGTATATTTTTTGAAGTAAATTTACGGATTGGTCCAATAAAATCTGAAAACTTGGAATTTTAAGCTTCAAGATATAATATAATTAAGATATAATTTATTAGTTAACAATATAAGTTTACAAAATTAATATTATAAATAGATGTGTGTCTAAGCTCTCTTAATAATTACCGAAGATGCCCTTAGTGACAATGTTGGCTTCAAAGCAGTGGTGGAAAGCCTGACACCCACTACAGATATAGAAAAAAGTAACATTAATTAAGGTGGAAAAAGAAGAAAAAAAGTTTTTCATCCTAAACTATATTCAAATACGATAAATTGGAACTACTTTATACTTCATCCAGATCCATAATGTGGATATTTGGGGTTAAATCATACTAATATAAAAAGTTGCGTGAACAATATACTATAACTTCCACCACAATTGTTTTGACAACAAACAATAGTCATCATGGAACAAGCAAGGAGAGACGCCATCCTCGAATTGGCTCGCGCGGGACACAAGCCCTCTGATATCTACAAGCTTCATAACGACCCCAAGACCACGGATCTTCAATGCCTGGGAGGTTGAGGGGAAGGTCTGCTGCAAGGCCCACAACATGAGAAGTGACCGAATCCGCACTCCCCCCTTCCTTGAGGGCCACCGGAAGTCCACCAAGGCTTCGCCGGGGACTTCCTTGTCCAAGTTGGCCAAGAACCGTGGAGTGAGCAAGCAGCTGGTCCCCCAGGCTGTGAATGAAGACCTCGGTTACAGGTCATACAGAATGGCCAAACAACACATCCTCACGGCATTGATGAAGGCCACCAGGCTCACCAACGGTAAGCGTCTCCTCAATGACCTGAAGAGCCATGGAGGAAGAATCATCTTCTTGTCCAACGAGAAGAACTGGACTGTCGACAGAAGCTACAACGTCCAGAATGACAGGTGGCTTGCCAAGGAGTGAGAAGAGGTCCCTGCGGTGTTCACCACAAAGTTCCCGACCTCTGTGATGACCCTGGGTGTCATCTGCAGCACCGGTGAGGTGATGCCTCCTTTCTTCTCAATCCCAAGGAAAGGGTTAACGCGATAATGTACTGCAAAGTCATGGAGGAGTTCGTCATCCCCTGGATGAAGGATACGGCCGCTGGGAGGGAGTTCATATTGCAACAAGACTCAGCGCCCGCACACATCGTCATGAGGACCATTAACTTCTTCAACTCCTATGACATCCCCTTCTGGCATCGCAACACTTGTCCCTCCAACTCCCCCGACCTCAATCTGTGTGATTACTACTGGTAGGGGTAGTTGGAGAGGGAGGTGTGCAAGGTCAGCCACAAGAACATCGCAGCCCTGAAGGGCTCCATTACGAGGGAGTGGAATGCTGTCGATTCCGCGGAAGTCATCAGGGCATGCAAATCCTTTAGGGGCAGGATGGAGAAGATGGTGGCTGCTGAGGGAGGACATGTTGAATAAGTCTATTGTTTAATATCATGTCTAACTTTTTCATATAAATAAATACATTCCAAATCCCATTTTTATCAAGATAGTTCCAATTTATTGTGGACACCCTGTAGCTTTATTGTTATAAAAATGAGTTCAATTTGAAAATGGACTGTTTGGTATATACTGTTTAAATATTTAGATCAAACCCTAAAAATAGCTACTTTTATCCTTTTATAGTTCTGAACGAATATTTTGGGCCATATTAGTATTATTATTAATCATCATCATTAAATTAATTGAATGTTATGTAGCTATGTTAATTGTTACATATACTTTACTTAACCATTCATTTTAAATTTTGTCCACTTCTATACTAATTCCAACTGAAATAATAGAATAGGTAGGTTGGACTTTAGAGGTTGATTTATGTACATGTAGATTTCTGGGATGGACAGTGATACTCAAGAATTTTAGCTGTACTGGAGAGGGGTCCAAATAAATAGGGAAAATCTTTAAAGGCTTGTAACGAACGAACTGTATTTTTTTAATTATTTGAAACCTTATATTTAATGAAATTCAATTATTTATAATGAGATCCACCTTTCTTGATAACCTTGTCCACACAGCGTTGAAAGCATTGACAGGCCCATGTGACCTTGTAAAGATCAAGCTTTGTCATTGTACTCGTTCTGGTTTTGTACTTTCAATTTAAATTCTCTAGATGGATGGAGTAGCCAAAGGAAGTAGTTACACCTTACAATTGAATTTCATATAATTCACCTTTCAAATTTAAAAAAAATGTATGGTTCTACCGTATCTAGTTTGTTCACTATAAGACTTTAAAGATTTCCTCAATTTATCTGGAACACCTTGTACTATTAAGCCCCATTTGATATATCAGATTTATTTGATACTTATATTATCTTTTAATTAGAATAATCTAAGGTTTCTTTAACTTGTACCTGGAATTTTTTGCAATCTTTAATTTCAATTTGGAGTGTCTATAAAGCAATATAATATGTAGGTTATTAATAGAAATGTAATATAATTAATTAGTTGAAGTATGATGAATCAAAATGTAATCTAAACTCATTTTTTAATATAAAAATTATTCTAGCTCTCTTTTGTATAACCACATTCGTATATTATTTTGAAAATTGTGTTTTGACTAGAAAGGTGAATAATAGGATCAAAATACAAAAATGGATAAATAAAAATACATCTTTTAAATATATTGAAGGATAAAAATAATTTTTTTAAATATCAGTCAGATCTTTATTAAAACAAATGTTAAGAAAGCAATATGCCGTTGTAGCCTGTAAATAGTTATATGTTATTGTTATCAGAAAACTCTTGACTCTCAATCTAACTTTTCAATTAAATACAGAAACATTTAAAAAAGCAACAGTTTTATAATATAAATTTATAGGTTGGAATATTTAGAGTAATTGAGAAACAATACCGGAACCCTGAAGCCATTTCTTCATTTTCTTTCTCTCCCTCCCTCAAAAATGAAGCTTTTATATGTATAATGTATATGCAGTAAATAATTTATATATCATATACTACTCTTCATAATTAGTCGTGCAGAATTTAATTGGCGAATTTTTTATGGTTATTTTCCTTTCTTATTTATTTAGTTCATTCCTTTATGTTTGTTGCTGGGGCTTGAAGTATTCGTATTTATATACATAAATATATCTGCAGTTGGGCATATAAAATGTAATAGTATTTGAAATCCTGGATCGGTAAAAAACAGTTATAACTTTTATTAATTCGATACAAATTCGATCTGAATCGTTCTCATAGTAAAATTTTGATTTTTACCCGCGTCATTTTTTTTTAAGAAAAGGAAATATCAATCTGGATTGAAATTTGAAATCGAGTCTCAACGCTAGAAAATACCCTTTAAAAAATTAAGTTCCTCCAATTTCTTCTAGGAAGGATATAATCCGTAAAATGCCTTCAATGAAGAAGAGATTATTAGATAAAATGGCTTTCACATTTAAATGACTACATGATTTTCAAAGTGAGGACCAAAAGCTTACAGTAGCATGACTAAATTACGAAAATGTGATTTTTATGGAATCAAGCAATGACTACTCAAAACCATTTTGTGATATCTTTAAATACAATAATCAGCTTGATTTTTTATTCAATATGTATAGAACCTTCATAAGCAATAACAACCTTGACAAGCTGTCTACAATATTGGCTGCTTTTGAGAATGAGACCGTCTCCATAGCGTACCAGGCTGTTATGATGGCGCCTCGGAGAGATTCCAAATTTTGATAAGAGGTGCGTCACCTATTCTTCTGCAAGACACCCCAAACTGAAACTCAAGAGGGTTTGGATCAGGGTTGGAGGAGGGCTAAATGGAGGCAGGGAAAATGTAAGGGATGTTGATTTAGAAGCTTAGGTTCTTCTAGGCCATATGGCTCCTAGAGCTTCTTTAATGCATTTTTTGATGTTGTAGACTGGTGGTTCTTAACCAGTGGGGAATTCCCCACTGGTGAGGAATGGTGGAGTTGCAAGTGAGGAATGACCGATTGGATAAGAGAACCACTGTTTCAAAATTTCACCAATTTAAATTTCAACCAAATTTCAAATCACAACGATTTACAAACTGTTTTAACAACCAAAACAACCAATAAATGAAGTATTGTAAGTCAAGTGTGGGTAAAAGTGACAAAGTTTGTTGGGTTGTAAATATCAACAGCGGATCCCCGTAAACTCTGTCCTGTTGTGTCTCTCCTTGGTGCAAAAGGTGAGTAACAGAGCTCCCATTATCATGTAATTACTCATCCGTGTATATATTCTTATGGTTATATAATTTAGTGTGTTTGTATGCTGTTGTGATGATATTGTATGTTAAAGGCTAATATTTGTGAATTCTAGGGGAAAAGTGTTGCATGTTCGAGACTGGCTACAGTGCAATGGCTTTTTCAATGTTAGCACAAATCAACGACGTGCTCAAGAACGAAGCCATTATCAACCACAATAGGATGCTGGACGAGTTTGAGCCCAACCTTCCGGACTTCAAAAGTGATAACCCAATGATGAGGTGTTTACTAGGTATCTCTTCAGCTTTTTAGTTAACAATTTCCCAAAAGGAAGCAAAGTACTTCGAAGACCAGTTTCTTGACAAGGTGCATTACTCTCAAGGAATTACTGTTTTTTTAGAGAAAAGCCTGAAAGTATTCTGGAGCTACTATGCATCGTTCGTATCTTCACGTTGCTTTTGTGGCGCTCAAACTACTGATTGCCCTTCACGTACATGTGCGAGTTGGTGTTTGAGCATGGTTGATATCAAAATCAAATTGCTAAACTGTATGATAGACCTTGAATATGATTTGCACTGCGCCATTTCAAAAGTGGAACCGTACATCGAGGCACTCATCTAGGCAAAACAAATGCAAAAGTATTATGAACTGGTATGCGTCTATTCTTGCATTTTTGTATGTTTTTTATTGGCCAAATAAATTGAAAAAAAAGAAAACGAATCTTTTCATATGTATTATATTTCCATGTGATAACTGTTAGTTAAAAACATAATATATGCAAAGAAAAATTAAGGCCTGTAAAATGGCAGAAAAAAGCATAGTTTATATTCACATATTAAACCCTGCATGAGTTAAAATTGAAAATGTCAAAGACAAATGCTGTGGGAGGAAATGAAGAGTTGGCTCACAAAAAAAAGTGGAAAATTGGGGAAAAAAGGTTAAGTACTCCTATTGTAGACATTGTATGAAGATGACAACAGTGACGGTAGCCTTTTCGGCACTGACACTGGCGTAGAAGATATCACACATGTGTTCCCTTTTTTTGCTGATGATCCCAAGGTTAATAGAACTAGGAGGTTAACCCATGATGTAATCGCAGGGACATCTGCTTGGTATTAGGGATTTTTTGGAAAAAAAAATCTAATCATTAAAATGTTTTGAAAAACATTTAAGAAATTAAATTTTTTGTAAAAATTCAAAGATCCACAGCTGTTAACTAAAAATTAAATTCTTTGGAAAAAAGTTTCAAAATTTAAATTTCAAATATTAAATTTTTTGGATAACTTTTTTGTAAATTCATAGCTATTTACAGCAAATTAAATTTTTTGGAAAAAAATTTACGACTTAAATTTCTTATTTAAAATATTCTGGAAATTTTTTTCAAAAATCCTCAGTTGTTCACAAAAATTAAAATTTCTTGGGAAAAGATTGTCAATATTAAATTTTGATGTCAAATACAAAAATTCCGTAATGATTATTTTCTTTTTTGGGGATTGTCTACAGCCCATCCAGCCCACCCCTTATGGACGCCCCTGAATTGGACTAGTTAGAATTTTCAAATTGATATACTGTACCAACTGCTGGGGAATTATGTATCATGATATACTATTAGAAATTAGTAACAATATATACTCTTTTACGTCATTATTAAAAAGCGTGGTGGAAGTCAAATATCAGTCTGAAAAGTGTAATGGAATAACCTCGTAATTCTATTAAACTTGGTTCTTCTGACATTTTTAAATGGGAGGGATCGGATGAAAAATAATTTGTTTATTTTTGTTTCAGCATTCGTTTGGTAGCCTAGGGTATCTTTATAACGTCGATAGAGTCGTAATTGAATACTTCGTCTATGTTTTGGTCCCGAATATATATGTCAGATATGTATATTTCATAAATTGTACCTAGTGTATGGTGACGCTCTATATAATATCCCGAGTTATTTGTTTCATAATTATCACACCAAAGACTCATAAATTTGGTGTAACCCAATATTTTGTTATTGTTGTGTCTTATAATAACTTGAAACTTCTTTAGTTTTTAGCGCTTTCTCTCTCTTTTCCTCTTTTTCTCCTTCTTTCCCCAACATCATTTCTCTCTTAAATTTTCTTCTCTTTATTTTTGCCATACATTTTCAATTTCCCCCTTCGTCGTCTTGTTTCCTAAGCAAAACAAACCCGTAACATTTAGTTAATCGCTAGACTCTCAACGCTTCATACGTTCACACAACCATTTCTCTCTCTCTCTCTCTCGTTTATCGACATTGGTTCTAATTACTTTTTCTTTATATAACCTGATGGATAATGACTATACAAGACCATCATTTAACATAGAAGATTAGAGTGAGTTACGACTTACATATTTCTTGTGAGCTATTTTAAACCAACTCACACTTAGTGGTTATTATCCTTGTTGATTGACTAATAACATGCTACTCCGGATTTGGACTCTACTCTTTCTACTCAAACGATGCCTTTGTCAAAGGTAAGTGAGGTCTAAGACCATTTAAATGTGAATATATGTTTATTGATATCATAATATACACAAGTATAGAAAGTAACAACAAGTTGCCTTTAGGAATTTCTTAAAAAAAGAAGAAGAAAAATCTCTCCGATCATCATCCTAAAGCAATTTTACAAATTATGTATTTTATTATTTATCTTTTTTTTTGTGAAAGAGTCTTCTTTCTTCTTTTTTTATCAAGAGAAAAAACAGACGTGCTATTTTTAATCTAATTTTTTTAGTATTTTAATTAAAATACTCACAAATTAATGAATTGAACAAAAATTATAATAATGAGAATATTTGTTTCCCCCTCCCTTTTTTTTTTGTCATTCTATTCTTAATATAAGTCATTATTTCCCTTCTTTCTTTTAAAATAAAAAACAACAAAATACAAACTATTTGACACAAAATTTATTTAATTTCAAGACTATTCACGAAAAGAAAAGCGAAATTTTGTGAGTAAACAATATTTCCTTTATATTTCAGTATAGAATCTATAAATGGAAGTTACAGATAAAAAAAATTATTATAGCCCGACGTACCAAATTCCATCTGTTAATTTAAATACATTTTAAGGTAATACGAAATGTATATTGCACCCAGGAATTGTTTTTATAATACAGCTTTACCTCGCTAGCACAAAATTATAAATTTATTTTGTTGTTAGCTGTCGATGTTTCTGATTCTTTGCTTCTAATCAGTGTTTTAAGCGTTGACTGATTGAATTATAATTCACTTTTCGAGCGTGGAACAGTCTCAACAATTATTGAATAATAATTCCATTGTTGCTAATAACCAATTTATTTTGGGCCTTTTTTGATTTATTTTCGTATGAAAAGTTGTGTGATTAAATAAAAATGACGACGTGAATAGTTAGGTATATATCAATTTAGATTAAAAGCCTGTAAAATGTATATATGCTTGTGACTGTCAGAAAATTTCATTGGTTCAATTGTGCATGTTAAATTTTTTTTCAGTGACCTAGTTACTGTTTCGTCCAATGAGATAAACTTGTTTAATTTTGTTTTTAGTTATATTTATTCTTTTAACGTTCTTGGTCCTTCGAATAAATACAAATTAAAAAAAAAATCAAAATATTTCTTTATAATTAGGAAATAAAAATAAATGGACTTTTTAAAATAAAATCATGGAAAAACAGGCAATAAAGTTAATGTTCCCATTAGTGATGTCACGGCTCGAGAGTATAAATCCTTTCTAGAGCTGCTAAACTGAGGAAAGTGGATTACCCGTGAATCGTTTTAAAATACATAAAAGAACCGGTTTGTGAACCGTAAATTTTACTGACTAACCAAAGAGAATGAAACGTCATCATTCATTTAGTGTTTAGATTAATTCCTTTAGCCTTACAGGATAAACGTCAAAGTTAAGTCATAACATACTATTTATACCTTATGAATTTAATTATTGAATATATCAATTTGGTTGGTATGTTGCATTCAGCAATACGGTTTTCCAGTTAACTGGCTTGCTTTTATTTCTTCTTACTTGGCCGCGATATTATTAAGATAATTATCACTTTACAATATAGTCTGATCGAGGAATGATATCGATATCGTATATGAAACAGTTAAAAATTAGATGATGATTTGTTTAGAACCAGAAAATATCACAAGAAAAACTGCATATAATACTGAATTGCAATTAAAGGATCGTTTCATCATTAGTTCCTATCATTATCATTTTTTTTTTCATTAAGTAATAAAATAATTTAAGCAGTTAAAGGGTTAAGAGATAAAAAATATTTTCGAAATTGTGGAATATCTATTATAATTTTCATAGTGTTTTATTGATGTGCATATACATAAAACATATGTGTACATATGTTTGCTTCGGAATATGCCTAAACAGTGGAACCACGGGGAGAAGGAAGTGAAAGTAGGAGGGACGATGACTGTATGATCTCATCCTTAATATCTATTCTTTGTATACAAGCGACAATATTTAATATATATATTTTTATTAATATGAACGTAGTTGTATAAGTTTAACGATCAAATCTAAAACTTATCAACCCTCTCTGATATGAAAGGATATTAAATCTACATTTATAGAATCTCCTCCTAAAAAAAGTGTAAAAAATATATTGAAATTTATTGGCTATAAATTTCAATTGTTAAAACATGCATTGTTTGTGTCTATTTTTTACACACCTACATATTGATTGAATAGTAAAAGTAATATTCAACAAAATATCTGTATAAGAACTACGTATTCTCTTGAGGTGTTAGTTGTGGCTTAAAGTATAGAGTCTATAAAACCTTCAAAATCCTATCAATTACCAAAACAAACAATATGTTTGCTATAAAGTATCTTCCATCTCTATAAAAAACTAATTTCCGCCCCTTTCAGCTATGCTAAAAACAATATTTCAAAGGTTCTCTATATCTTGATTTACCAAATCTTCCTTTAAAAAAGAAGAAAAAGAGATAAAAAAAACAATTGTATAAGGCTAAAGAAACAACCAAAATAAAGAACTTTTGGAGACACATCTGTTACATTTCTTAAAATTATGTACCTATGGTCGTTCCAAAAAGTATTAGACAACTATAGGAATTTTAAAATATCTACCTGCATCAGAAAATCAAACTGAAATGATTTTTCTCAAAGTTAAATCTAGATTATATTTGCATTCTTCGACGAATTACCATTAATTTCTATCAACAAGTTATTCTTATTAATCCTTTGAAGGTGCTTAAATTTGAAGTGAATGGCAATAGTATCCAAAATCTCACAGTATCTATATGAACCGAACTGTTGCTCCACAGGACACCCAAGGTCATAATGGATTCTGGAAACTTGGTCTTGAAGACTTGAGGAACGACGAACTTCTCATGGTACAGCCATATATATTTTTTTCTTCTGTTGTACGTCCAATCGACAGTCCAGTTTTTCTCGTCACTGTCCTTCCTCCATTGTTCCCTGTTTCAGCTAGCTCGACAATTGTTAACCTTCTTTGCTGCTCCATCGTTACTTAGGATCAGAATCAATCAAAAGATAATAACAGAACCTCTCGAATGGTACATTAAAATTATATATATATATACTACTCTCTTTATGCATGTGGATGCAGTTAAAGTCAGCCCCAATTTATTTGTTAGACCCTGTATATATGATTTTTTTAAAATAGTTGGAAACTTGTACTTTTCTTTACTTTTTTTCAAGAGTATTTTTGAGATAACTCAACAGATATCCTTGTTTCCATCTCTTTTTCATAAAATAGAAGGAAACTTATGAGGTGCATATTAAGTTATGGGATTTCTAACTTAAAAAAATAAGTAGTATTCGTTAAGCTATTAAGAAGCACAGATATTGGAGCTAAAGCATACATTTTACCTATATTTATATATGGTTAAGATATATTGAATTTTTCAATAGCCTATAATTTCATCAACGCTCTAGATATAAAACACTTTGTTTTTAAAAATGGAATTTATGAAAAAAAAGTAATTTATCTTATGGATATTTCTACTATATATTGCTGATACTATGGGTTTTAAGCTGCTCTTCAAGAAACCATCAAACACGAAGGTATTGCAAGTGATTTTGTTTGTAATGTCATTTTTGGTATAAAACAGTTATTCCTAACTTCTTCATCATTGAAGAGCCCTGAGTAGTTTTTTTGGGGCATCTAATTTTAGCGAAATATTTGAGTCTTTTTAGCATTTTCTAATTTAACCATTTCTTTATAAATTTTTCGGGAGAATATTATTTCTTGCAATTTATCATGACTTATTTTTAGAAAATCAATTTAATGATGACCCTGATAACCTCACATAGTCCTAGACGATGTCCCATTGCCCCAGTAAAGAATCACTGGTCTGGAAAATAGTTTCGAAACTAATAGTTGATATTGATATTTGGTCTTGGTCTCGGCCTCTTAAAGTGTTGCTCTCCAATCTAGAGTAAAACTCAAGATCAAAGCTACAAGATTGAAATTTCCAGTTGCTAAAAAAATAAACAATACTATTTTTTTTATATTTAAGGTGAATTGATTACTTTCATTCTTGGTATCAGTTTGATCTTGATTCTTTAGGATCTTGTAAATAGTTTAATTTCGATAGCCCAAAGTATTGTTCTCGTGTTAGGAGGCCTTGACCCCAATACTAAATATTTTTTGTAAAATTTGTCCGACCAAGCAAAAAGTCTTGAAAGAGCAGTTTTATTTTGCAAATTGGTTATGGGGAAAAAAATCCATTAGCATTACAGAATAATGAAAATTGAACTTATATTATAATTACATTATCTCCTCTTCTAATAATTTATATTAAAAACAATATTGTTAATTAATCATGCTCCAGCGTCAAATCTTTTCATTAATTATCATTTATTAAATATTATTTAGAATTGCCAAACATTTACAAAATACTTAATCATTTATCAGTTTTTAATGGATATGAATAAGAGTTAATTAAAATTTGATTTTTGCTATGGTTAAAAATTCATAACAAACAGTTAAAAGGAGAAAGTGTTGACAAATTCAATTCCGATTGATTCTAATATGAAAAATTAGTAAATAAATCTATTGAAGTATTACACAACCTTGTTTTATTTTGTATAGTGTTGTGTTGCTACTAATATAGGGCTGAAGACTACAATCCTGTCCACCAGTTCAGTCTCGACCGACCCAATCTAGTTCAGTCCTACGTTTCAGTTCTAAAACTGATAAAGTTCGATCATTGATGAGGTAACTCAACTTTATTTCTTCTCTTTTAAATAAATTCTATTAATGCCAGTGAGAATGATCGATGGTCTTAAGGATCAGTCCCAAGTACTAATAGGATCGGCGGTCCTAAGACTGTACTGGACCAAATAAATAAGGACTAACACAGCACTAAGTATGGGTATACTTTTACCTATGTAATAATGTTTACATATTTTTGAATAATATGAGATCATAAATAAAAAACAACTATAAATGAACATTCTAAAGTATAGATAGGTTTTTATTCTACATTTTCTAAAGTAATTAATATAATTTTTCTATTACGTCAGAATTCCTGATTTTGAAAATATGGTATTTAAAAAAAACCCAAAGGCAATTCTGTATTTTAAATAATGAGTAACACATTTAAACTAAATTAAAGAAAGAAAAAATTAGCTTTAAACATACAAGCTATATTAATAAAGCAAAGTGTATTTGTAAGTACGTAAAACGGGGTCATTTTTGATCTAAGTAACAACAATGTAATCAAACCAATGAAATCTTGCAGGCATTTTGCATGTAACATTGAGCGTGCCCATCATAATAAAAAAGAAAAGTAGTTTATAATTATAGAGTCGTCTAAAAACGGTGTGTGAAAATAAATAACATCTTGCAGGTGTCAAATCCTATTTTTTATAACTATTAATCCCTGGCTCATCACTTATATTATTTTTTTTTTTCAAGTTCTTATTATTGATCTTTCATTCTTGAGGAGAGAACATTTATGTATTGTGTAACTACGTCTGAATGTGTTCATGGGAAAGAGTAAGTCATATTGACAATTTTTTTTGTGTATTTATCTTCTATATTTTAAAACCAAGGTTTGTCTGTTGGGTACCGCCTAATAACTCCGAACAATGGTGGGTACTACCGCTTGTTGTTAAATAAATCTTATATGGTTGAAAAAAAGACAAAACAACACTTGAATTTAAAAAAAAAAAAAGGTGAGGGCAAAAGAAAAACCGGTAGATCTGATAAGCAAATTAAATCACTGGGGAGTGAACATAGCAAAGAATTGAATATTTCAAGCCAGATCTGATCAAAAATCGTTTGTCAACATCATCAAAATTTTGTTTTCCAATCGATAGAGAGGGCGTTGAGGATTATAATTGCTTGATAGGCACAATCATGGAGCCACGAAGCTTGATTTTTGGGCTTCACAGAGTGTATTACACTTTATATTTCGTAGATAAGCTACTCAATTTTCTACATTTTCTTTTACTGCGAGGACGTTAAAATGATCCAAACCCAGGGACTCAGTCTTACCATTTTTTTCGGATATCTTCTTTTATCATCCTAAAGACCAATAATTTTGGGCAATTATTAGGAACAATGCAACGATTTTTCCAATTCTTCAAGCCAAAAATAACAATTTATCTCTTTACGAACAGCTCCCGAACTTGTTTTTAAAAATACAAGATGTTCCTAGTCTGTACTTAAACCATTTTTGATTGGTTTAGGAAATGATTCTTCAAAAGGACTTTTGGATCAGCATAATCCCATTTTGAAATAAATAAACTTTTGAAATACGATATGTCCACCATTTTTGTTTAATTTGCCTAAAAATAGTATTCGTCAAGAGGGAATATTTTTGTAAACACGAAAAGTTGGAGGTCACAAATCATAGCCTCCTTTTACACACTTCATCCAATTATGAAGGTGTAAAATAGTCATTTTCGGTATTATTCGATAGGAAAATATCGATATAATACTAATAAAGATTTTATTAAAGAGAACCCCGAATAACATAATAAATATGTATAAATCGATACATATTGATCCCCTGGGTATTATTGTCTAAAAATAAGTTATATTTTGTATAGCGACAAGTTTTCACTTCCATTATTATTTCCATACGTCTTAATTGTATTTTTAGGGTATATCTTGTAATTTGTTTACTAAATCCGCACTTATCACAAATGGTGTGTATGTAAAAAAAAGTGAAGTATGACGTGACTGGCATCGAACTCATGAAGGTGGAAATATGACGTCACAAATACTCAAATTAAAATGTAAAAAGATCTGATTTTGTCAGATTTTCTTAGTTTTATCATCTCATAAATACTAGCATTATGTCAGTTCTTATTAAGGACCAAGGACTTCAGTTTCGTCTGATTCCAACCACTACTCCCTCTTGTCAATTCTAAAAAAAGTTAAAATCGATTCCTCGTGACATTATTGAAATTGTTATTCATTTTTTTAATTATTCTGTTATAGCAATATAATAAATTATATACCAAAGTAAAAATATAATATGTTTGTATTTTATTGTATTACAATAAAACAGGGATGTCTTTTGCAAGATATGTACAGTGTTCTTAATTAAGGAGTTCACAGGATTATAATGATAATTATTATGAATAAAAAAATCAAAATCCAAGTTATTTTCAAAAAATTTCAAATATAAATTTTTGAAAAAAAAAATCAAAAATCTCTACCTATTCATAAAAAATTTGAAAAGATATTTTTCAAATTTTTTGCAAAAAAAAAGACTGTACTGGAGTTATTAAATCAGGACCTACACAACACTATTCGATAAATCTTGGGCATACTAAAAGAAACAATACTAATCAACTAAGGTTAATTTGTTTGATCAGCGAATGTTCTTTGTAACAAAAATGCTTACTTATCCCTATATTATTTATAGATGTCTTTTTCAAAAGAATGATGGCAAATTACACGTAATTTGAAAGTTAATTTATTTTAAGAAATGCACCATGCTTCCAAGCAATCACTCATTGGGGATAAAGTATATATGTGTATACAAAGGTAAAACTGTTGTTCCGACTTTTTTCACAAAAACATATCCATGCTAATGTACGCAAATCTACAACGTCATTCAACTATATTACTATTTACCTGGAGTACAACCCCGTTAAAATATTAGAATAGGTGACAAAACAATCAAGAGCACATTTTTGGGTTTTTGAAAATATATTTTCAATATAAGAATAATAGTTATAAAGTATTTGTATAATTTAAAACAAATAAAAACTAAAAAAAAAAAAATGAAAGAGTTTTATAAAAAATGTCACTATTTACTTAATTGGCCAAATAACCATAATGTGAGAGTTGAATTTTTGTAATGGATATGGACAGATTTAATTGAATCAAATATACTATTTAAAATTCGTCCCTTAATGTAGTGTTTTTATAAAGAAAAAAAGAATTGGCGTAGGCCTAGTATCCATAATCTGAAAGTTGATATTTGGAATGAATATAGACACTTTAATTCAAACAAATATATAATTTAAAATCCCCCAATAAAATTGTGCCTTTATTAAATAAAAAGGAATAACATATTATGTATACATTGTGTCAATGAAGTGAATATTTCTTAAACTGTTTTTTTTCTTAATTTAAAAATTATTAAGTACATTCATAAATCCAAAAATATGACTTTATTTTTTTGTTCACTTTTTCCAGAATTTCATTCAACACAAAGACGATAAAATTTTGAAAAATGTAAATTGATTTAAATATTAATATATTTCAATAAAATTGCACAAATATGTTCATTAATCCCAAGTGCAGTAGCAAAAAAGGAAGGTGAAAGTGTTATCCGTCAAAATTTGATAATTTGTTGAATAGTCTGTCTCCTTACTCTATGTAGTTTATGTATAAGTAGAGATAAGTTTATTGTAAGAGCTCGAAGAGAAGGCTGGAGCAAGAGAAATAGTATTACTGATTGTTAGTATCAGCTGCCTATTATACCATTTTTGGGGGATAAATTGAATTACTGTTATAAAGAGGAGAACCTTCTACATTTAAAATAGAACCAGAGCAGGGAAAATATTATTTATATATTTAAATTCATTTACATATATTCATTTTATTATGCATTTTTATACCAATTTACATCCAAGATTGGTGAGAATGCTTACTTTAGAGGGGAATGTTAACACCTCAACGATTTATTTAATAATGAATAAGAAAGAAGAACAAGTACACACATCAACCGATTTCCATTTTCTAATTGCTATACTTAGTTCTTTCTTTACATAACACATTGGTCAATAAGTCCCGAGCCTAGACATGGAAAACAATAAATTTTTTGCAAAAATTCATTATTATTCTTCAATATAATCTCCTTTTAAAATAGTACAATCACTCTAACGTTTCTCTAGCTTTTCGATACGACGGGTTTAGAACGATTTGTCGAGACCTTCAAAATATCCTTCAGTTTCGAAAATCACTTCCTCATCTGAGCCAAATATCTTTTCACGGAGCATATTTTTGAGTTCTGCGAAGAGCTTGTAGTCGCTGGGGGCCAGATGTAGAGAATACGGTGTGTGCGTAGCATTCCAAACCCAATTCGACCAATTTTGCAGCTATTTTTATAAACTTGTGACGCAGTGTCTTGGTGAAAGAGTACCTTTTTATTCTTCAAAAGAGGTATTTTCTGGGTAATTTCGGCCTTAAAACGATCCAACAAACCATTATAATAGTCATTGTTGATTTTTTTTTTCATGTTCTAAGTAGTCAATGAATAAAATTCCATCCTATGACACCTATTTAGTAATTCTTTTTTAGGGAAAATTTTCCTGTCTTACCTTTTTGCCTTTTTTTACGATGTTCTAAGATGATGTCATCTCAGGAGTAAATCAGACTTAAAATCTGCCTTTACTGACAAATAAAAAAGTAATTGAAAATATTATTTATTCACTTTTTAAAAAAAATTATTAATATTATATACTCACAAAATTATTCAAATTGGCTTTGTCTGCACAGTCTGAAGTCTCTTTCTTACAGAGTCACGGCTTCTTCGGGCTACTTTTCAAGGATTTTCTATCACAATACTGCAGCAACTGTAATCAGTTCACCCTTAGTGGGCATGAAGATAGAGTTGGTCACTCTCTTGACCTACCTTACGTGAAGAATTTAAGGGCTCAAATCAGGCAAGGAGGGATGACTTGTCCCCCAAGTGCTTGAAGCTTGTTTTTTTTTAACGCAAGTTCGGAACAATTTTTGCTGTATGAGTTGGAGTCCCGTCCTGCTGGAAGTAGATTGGACCCCATGGAAGTTAGTATTGATCCAAATAAAAGATATTTTGCCTCGATGAAATTTAAACAGGTTTGCTGGTTTATTTTGTGGCCAACTAGAATCCTAAAAATGACTTTCTTTTCATTAAAAGCGACGTCTCCCCAGATAATTAAGATTTGGGGTTTTGGGTTCAATATATGTATCTGACCTCTGGAAAAATACTTGAGGTTTCTTTAGACAATATCCAATCATTTTAAATGTTACACCGTTTTGAAGCTTCAAAAAGTGTTTTTTTTTTTCGAAACAAGCACGATCACTTCCGGACCATTTGCGTTCCAACTGAGTAGACACTTTGTTCAATTAAATCTTCGAGCCTGAGTTCAGTGTTGCTTTTTTGCTTGTAGAGCATAAATTGATGGTATTTTTTTATTAATACCATCATTTAGCTCCTACTCACTTGGTGCTCTTTAGCAAGCTTTTTAAGGATCTTTCATCTTTTATATGCTTGGATTGCCTGAGAAAGCTTCCTTGTCAGAGTTATATTCTTTCTTCCTTGTCCTGGACTTCTGGAGGTTCTCTCTATTCCCATGATTATTTTTTCTGAAAACAGTGGTCCTATCAGTTCTAAGAGCAGAAATGATAGCAATTTGGGTCTGTCCGTTCTTAAGAAGGTGGATAATGACTTTGCTCTCTTTCTCAATAACGTAGCAAATCTAAAATTTTTTGGACAACTAATACAATCAAAATAAACTTAATTTTTTATCTATTACATCAATCAACATCTAATTTTTCCCACAATCATTATATATTGAATCAAAGTTCCTTCCAACTAAATATATGGGCGTCTACAGGATTATATGTTTATAGATTGTCGGAGAAGGGGGCTTGGTATTTGAAATTATTTTGAAAAAAAATTCAAAATTCTATAACTACTCACAAAAAATTGTTTTTTTTTATTCAAAATTCCCAGCTGGTGAGAAATAATTAAATTGCAAATACTATATTTATTGGGAAAAAAATATAGCTATTAAAATTTTTTTTTTTTTCAAAAATCCATAGCTATTTGGAAAAAATTTTCTAAAATTGTTTAAGAAATCTAATTATTGGAAAATATTTATAAGAAAAAAATTTAAAAAATCTATAGCTATTTCCAAAAAAAAATTTTTTTTAAATTTTTTTTAATAATAATACATTTTTTCCCCAACTGCCGGAATGAACTTGTATGCAATAAAATAATTATTTATAAAAATATATGTCCTCCCTATCGTGTAAAATTTTATCATCCTGGTCCAAAATATTTATAGTAGAATGAAAAATTCCTTAATTGGGAGGGTCTACAGCCCCTCCGGCCCACATCCTTGGGATGCCCCTGAAATATGGACCACCTTATATATCTTCATAGTATTTAGCAAGCTGAAAATTTCAAATAACTTTCGGTACTTTGAAAATTGAAATAAATCAAAATGAAATTGATTTAGGGGGGAAGGGGGGAGTTGAAATAGATTGGAAGGAAAGTTCAAATGGAAGGTGGTTTGTGTATATAGACAATATAATATAGAAACATACGTTTGTATATAAACATATTGTTAGATAGTTTGGAATGAATTTGTAAAATAGGAATTCATCAATTATGTATGCATAAAACTTCCATTGTAAGAACCTAAGAATAAATACAAAAGAAATAAAAAAACGAAAGATAGAGGGAAGAAAAAATAAACATGTATTTTTGGCTGCAAAATGAATATATAAAATGGAAGGGTGAAAGGTGTTGTTAGAAGGAACGTGTGCCTCCATTCCTTTCTAGTTTTCCGTTATATCTATGTACAATATACAGGGTGAGGACTCAAAAATTAGAATCCTTTTCGAGGTCGTCTAGCCTCATTTCTAAAAGTCTGACAATTTTGTAAATGACGTCATTCAAAAGAGCTGACAAAAAACTAAAATTTTATGTTTGTTTTGTTTTTGTGCCATCAAAAATGTTTGAGCAACAAGCAAAACAGAAAAGGGTGAGGGATCTCCTCCGCGCATAAGTCGATCTCCGACAAGAAGATATTCACAGTGAACTCTGTCTGAACAGAAGAAATGGTCACTTCTTGGCTTAATCAAGAGTTCAGGTCGAGAGAATCTTCAGGATCAAGCACCCAGCTTAGGTCATGGTCCTCGGCGTCGTGGCGTCTGACGGCAGCAAGATACTTCTTTAAGACCAAAAAGAAAGTCAACACGGACGTCTACTACACGGAGGGAGAACATGATTGCCTTCCGGCCGACAGATTTCTGGACTATATTTTCACTCGATTTGAGCCCCCTGGTATTTGGCGCGTCTTGGACAGAAAGACAAACATGACTTTTCACCCGAATGTCGATGTCCTGAAGGCCGTGATTACAGATTAGCGGAACAACTTGTCTTCAGACTTCATCAAGCCTAGCTGTGCTTATGTTCGTCCCCGTATTGAATCCATCATTCAGAATAGAGGGGGGACATATTGAATGAAAAGTGTAAAAAATTGTTGAATTACCAACTTTAGCTTAAAAAGTTTGCAATAAAAATGACACAAAATAAATATATGTTGAAGTGAAAGCAGTTTTTAAAATTTTCTAATTTTATGTCCTCACCCTGTACGTGGCGTGTTCAAAAAGTAAGGGGACTTAGTATTTTTTTATTAAAAAATATTAATTTATTCATCAATATTTATATTCTCCCCTTCAAAGTAATCCCCCTCAGATACAATACACTTGTGCCAACGCATTTTCCTTTAAGTGCTTCTCATAAGCACTTTTTGGTATAACTCTGAGCTCTTCTATGCTTTCCATTGGTCTTCAGTTTTGGTAACAAGAAAAAGTCACATGGGGACAAATTAGGTGAATTTGGTGGCTGAGGCAAAATTCTGGTGTTGTTTTTGCCTAAAAAATGCAACCATTCTTTATGTGAAAATGAAGCAATTCCAGAATAAACTTCGCTAACACTCGTTTCATGCTCAAAACGTTCAAAAAAATATTACAGCAGGAGCCAACCGGTTTATCAATATCCTCAGTAACTTCTCTGATAGTGATTCGATAGCTTTCAAAAACAATTTTGCTCACTGCTTCAACGTTTTCATCTATAGTGGACGTGATTGGGCGTCTAGAGCAAGGATTTTATTGGCATCTTCATGGACATTTTGGAAAAGTTGGTACCGCTTGTAAACATTTTTTTTTCCAGAACAGTTTCAAGGGGTTTCGAGCACTTAATGTTATTTTTTACACAAAATTTGAAGCAAATTCTTTGATCCATGTTTTTCAATAGCAGAGAATCGCCAAATAAACAAAATACATGTAACCGTTATGCCTCTCACAAGCAAACTAAACATATTATATAGCTGAAACAGTATTTGTATATATATGTTCATGTATGTACTGACATAAAAAAATCAAAAAATTGAGCATACCAAATGTAACTTGCCCGAGAAATATGAACAGGCATCTTACTTTTTGAACACACATAGTTACATAGAAACTACTTCTCAATATTTGTTCATCTACCTGTTTTTTTTTTCTTCTTACAAAAGGAAAGTCCAGGAAAAACAAAAATATGATTTTGATTCCATCAGCTTGACTTTTCATCTCCTCTTAAGAACGCCTAAACTATCGCTCAACCCTCTTCTCGTTATCCCATTCTTATTTTTTGGAAATCAAATCAAGGTAATGGAACATCACACCACAGAGACTAAAACCATGTGTAATCAATGGAGTGAGGATGGAAGGAACCCCAGACTCTTGGGTCCTCCTCCATCATTCCATGATGATTGCTTCTACTAGCTGTGATACAGAATATAATAGATGGTTCATAGGACTCAACTGATTTCCTCCCTTCAAAGCACCCTGGAAGATGCGTTCCTATATACGATAACTCTTCTCGATGGGATATGATTTTAAGTGGAGATGGTTCTTGTCCGAGTAGAGAGACATGGAGTTCACCATAGACCCTGATGTACAAAATGTCCTTGCGTCGTTCCTCCTTTGACTCCTTAGTTGTATTGGAAGAATCTGGTAAATCCTTGGATATTTTATAGATTTGTTTCTACTATTGAAGATTTTTCTCTTGGCATTGAGGTTATGACTCAAAGAGGGATCGCGTGGAGAGGGAATCATGAGAAATGGTGGTGGTTTCTTTCTCTTCTCCTATACCAGAGCCATTGGAAGATGAGCCTTCCAACTACTACCACCACAACTTCAAGGTGGCATCCTTCCTGTCTAGACCAAATAAAAAGACTGATGAATAAGTAAATTAGACATTTTTTCGATTCTTTCATGCCAGGGGATTGAGGCCTTCAAATGGAGCTTGATCTGAATTTGGAGACCACAAAGCGATTTTTAGAGCATGTTCACTGAACG
Source organism: Lepeophtheirus salmonis (assembly GCF_016086655.4). Lineage (NCBI taxonomy): Eukaryota > Metazoa > Arthropoda > Copepoda > Siphonostomatoida > Caligidae > Lepeophtheirus > Lepeophtheirus salmonis. The sequence goes on from NC_052143.2 coordinate 24,712,482, forward strand.
TTAAATACTGAATAATAGAAGGAAAGCGACACAATGTTGAAGGTATTATATAATTTAACTTATTGAATAAAATGAGCAAATTGGCTCCCTAAATTTTATTTGTAATTTCATTTAATGATATTAAAAATAAACCTTGATAATAAAGATATCAAAGTGATTTTCGCCTATTTATAAAATGAATAGATGGTAAATTTTTTTATAAAATAGCTTGATTTTTTTTTAATTAATGTTATTTTTCTTAGATTAGGGACAAGAAAAATAGAATATTCAGAGAAATATAACCAACCCATGCAAATGTAATAGTTAATCTATTGTCTACACAATTGTAATGTGAATATATAATGATCTAATTGAATATTTTCTATACATATTTAGATCATAGATATAATAACTGAGGGCTTGATTTTGGATATATGGTAAAGGTTTAACAATAAGTCCTAATTATGTTTGTCCTATTATAGTATTCAAATACACTAATGACTCACCATTTTCCTTCATAAAAAAGGAACAAGAGTATTTACTCAATTACAAGTATCTATTATAATACTCCCAACAAAAATATTATGCTTCATGTTTATCGATAAAAGAAACATGTATACGTAGGAAAAAAACAAAGTTCGTATTTCCCGCCCCCTTTTTTAACTAAGTATATCTTGGGCATTATTGATCTCATCCAATCATAATAAGACGTTATAAAAATATGAGTGTAAACTACAAAGACTTTTTGGCCTGTATTGCGCTTAGCTAGTTCAGTCGTCAATTATCGAGCGTTGAATATAGAGGTATCAAAGGAAGAAACTTGCTAAATGTTACATTTTTACACCCTAAAATGGAAAAACGTGTCGAAAGTGACCAAGAAAATTTGCTATGGATACGGGGCCGATACTGTTTTGGTTTATGTTGCACAATAGTGGTTAAGGGATTTTGCTCTGGTGTAGTGGAAGTGAATATTTCACCACGCATTACTAGGCGTTTCATCAAAAATATCATAATTGATAATATTGAAATAGACTGTCATGTTAGCAGACATAGCATCGTCTGGGAGCAGATTTTAGGTCATAACAACGTTTTGAACTATTTGCAGAAGTCTGCTTACAAAATAAACTCAAATACGAGAGGAATCGTGTGTATACTACTTATAACAATTTCTGTTCCTATTTAGTATTGGTAAAAAATGTAATATTTGAATTTTTTTTTAAAAAATTTTAAATTAGAAATAATATTTTTTAATTATTTTTTGAGAACTGTCTGGTATTTTGAAATTTTTTTCCTAAATATGTAGTTAAAATTTGACATTTTTTCCTCAAAATTTAATTTTTTTGGAACAACTAAGGATTTTGGAAATCTTTCTACAAAAAATTCAATTTTTTTTTGTGAATAGCTGTGGATTAAAAAAAAAAAAGTAAATTGTAAATTTTTTTATTTTGAAATTTTATTGGATTTATTTTTCCAAAAAAAAAATCAACAAACCAAGCCCCCCGCTTTAAATAAAATCCTGTGTGGACACCCTTCATAAAAAAAAATGCTATTTGTTAACTATTATTTAAAATATTAAAGAATTGGAATCGGTTATTTTTACTAGAATCGCATCAGAATCGGTATAGGGATTCTTTTTTAATCGTCCCATCACAGTTGATCTTTTCTCTTGATGAGTAAAATTATAAGGATGAAAGGTTTGGAAAAGGAATTGTTTATTTCCGATTTCTTTATTTTTACACATAAAAAATTCCTTTGATTTACAACCCTATCTATGACTATATTTGTATTTTTTAACAGCGTGTCAAAAACAAAGCCGATTTCTTGTACATCCAATTAATAATTCAAGTGTTCAATTCAAAACTTATGCGTAGTTAATATATAATGTAAGTAAATATAAAAAAAGTAAGTGAGGGAGTCATAAAATAATACCCTTGGGATTTGTGTCCCCATTTTCACTTATTCATTTTTTAGGCAGAATCCAGAAATGTGTTATGATTTATGAACGTATACTGTGTGTTATTTCTATTGCTAATATAATATTTATTTTATTCATAGAACTTATTTCCCTTTCAAAAAATAAAAGGAAGTATAAATTTAGTGATTATCTTCTATTCATACATAATATATATGTATGCATGTATAATACGGATGTACATATCTGGATACAAGATATAAACGGAGTTAAAGTGACAACCTATGAGGTAGATTCCCTACACCTTCAACCATAACATAATTGTGTTTTTTATGAACCAGGTGGAAATTTCTAAAAATTGAACCTTTCATATATTTCTTACTATATATAAGAATCGTTTGGAAAGTCCGTGCAAAGTCCTAGACATGACACTAATGGTGCATATCGAGGTTATGTTTTGTAATTAACATCTATTGGAAGAATACTGACCAATTTTCAGTCGGATCGTTTTATTTATTTCTGTTTGGCATTCGTTTGAATCGAGGAATCTGCCAGAAAGGTTATGGCAACTCTCTTTTGGATTTGCAAGGAATACTCCTCATTAACCATCTGGAAAAGGGTAAAACTATTATAGGTACATATTATAAATCGTTATTGGACTGTTTGAAAATCGAGCTGCAAGAAAAACGCCAACAATTGGCCCACAAAAAAGTCATTTTCCATCAAGACAATGCACAAGGTAACACCTCAGCAGTTGTGGTACCTAAATTAATTGAAATAGGGTTCCAACTCGAGATGCCCACAGCACTAGCAATCTCACTCGCTTTTATTTTTCTGTCATCCATCACCATATCATGGATTTTATTAATGATTTCTGGAGAAGTAACCGCAACAGAGCGTTCAGAACGTTAAGCGTTACTTGTGCCCATATGGCCACTCCAAAATTTTGAAACTACTTATAAACTGTTCTTATCAAAGGCGCAGAGACCTCATAATGTTTACCAAGCTTCTTTTTAGTCTCCTGAGGCGTTTTGCCTTTCATAAAGTAATGTTTAATCAACATACGAAATTATTTTTCGTCCATTTTTTGAAAATCTCTCCACTTCCTCGATTCAAACGAATGCCCCACAGAAAGAAATAGACCGATCTGAAAGTTGGTGTGTGTTCTTCCAAGAGATGCTACTAACTAAACAACACTCATATATGTTCCAAAAATAGTATTTTATACAAACTATTTCCAATACTGTCACATTTTTATCTATTTAATATAGTCCCATCGGCTGTTAATATGGCACTATTCCTTTGAGAGAAAAAGACGCGGGACTTAGGATTTGTATTCATTTCAATCTAAACATGATCAACAGCTGCCTCTATTGACTCTAGATTATATGACGTTCTCTACAAGACTTGATCTCAACATGCGGCGAGAAGGAATAACTAAGAAGCTGAGCATCTGAGTTACAGGGTGCCCACTTTGATTTATCCCAGTAATTGATATATTTAGCCAAGAATGATTAGGTGATTTTGTCCCTGTGTGCAAGAGTTCCAACCTAGTGGAAATGATATTATTGAAATAAGAGAAGCTGTTTATTTACTGCAGTGTAAGAGATTGTAAAATCTTTGTGTATGAAAACGCATAGACCTAATGGGTTTATCTGAATGATGTTCTTGAGAGGTTATCTGCATTAATAGTGGGATTTATATAATAACATTCAACTTTTTTTACTATATAAACAGTCTTTCTGACCATTCCAATTGGGTTTGAAATCTCCAATGGAGTCTGATCCGTAGGAATGAAAGTTGTTTTAGTTTTCACCAGGTGTAGTATGTAAAATATATTTGAAACAATAAATTGAGAATCAATTCAATTAAGTTGATTTCAAACAAAACAGCTTATACAATCATATTTTTATTACTTCTCTCATATAATTACCATATTGCATCTTAAAACCTTTCATCCAAAAATAAACAAACAAAAAAGAATGCCCAAAATCTGACAATAGTTTTCCAATTCATCTTGGCAAATATGAAACTCTCTTTCAATAATTGTAAGGGATTGTTCACAACGTAACAAAAACTAATCCTAATTTTTCAATCAACGTTAGGAATATTAATTATGATTAACGGAAGTATAAACATGGCAATAAAAGCATTGTAAATTTTTGTAGTGTGAGGAAACCATTCCTTCAAAAAGTGGAAAGAAATTAGACTACAATTTTGACACTTCTCCCAATTATCGTAATATTGATCAGTGTAAAAGTACTCACTATTTGAAAATATTTAATTCAAATCAACGTCTGGAAAATGTATAAAAGTAGGCAAACCAATAGCTGACAAACAATCAAATACACATAAGTTTTTCATGTTAGTGGGTTAACGCTATGCTAAGCAATTAAGTAAAAGTTCGTTTGAAGTGCACTTTCTTGAAGAAAGAGCAAAAACAATCTACATACACATATCAAAGAGATCTCTCTCCCTATGGTCTTTTTAAAAATAATTACCAGATAGGATCGTATTATTGTAGTGACCTCATTTTTCTATATTATAATAATAATAAATAATAAAAACAGAGTTCTAAATCTGCATGATTTAATACTAGAGGTTTGCTTTAAAACGTACTAATAAATAGACAAATCCACGTAATAGGAAAACATTTAATAAAATTATTTATTAAAGAACAAATAAAAATGATTTAAATGGAGGTGAAAAGATATTTATTATACAAAAGCCTATCTTATTTAAAAAAGTGTATATAAATATTAATGGCTTCTAATTATTTAATTCTTCTTGATTCAATAACTTACTAATCAAATGACGTCTTTGCAAAGCCTTGTTGATGTTCATGATAAGCTTACTCAATACACAAAAAAGATGAGAAAAAAGTTTCATTATATGATTTTTCTTCTTTTTTTTTGTATAATAAATTGCTTTAAAAAAATATTTATAGTAAGTGTCAAAAATGGCATGGTATAAGCTCATGTTATGACGGATAAAAAAACACAAAGAAAAAGTTTGTTATTTTTTAATGAAAACTTTATTTAGAGTCTATTTTTTTTACTCCTAATATGTTAACAACATGCATGAAACCACAAGGAAGTCATGAAGCATATGTACACAGTTGCATACCCCTTCTCCATAACGACATATTATGTAAAATAACAACTAGGATTCATAACCCCACAACTTTGTCTCTTCCTTGTCCCCCCTTAATGAGTGTTAATGAGTGAAAAATGATCCTATTGCCTATATATTATATCACAAACAACAACACTGTGTCATAGCATGTAATTAAATATACAAAAAAGTATGTAATTAAGCTGACTAAGAACTAATTGCAAACAAAAAATATTTATCTTTTAAAGACAAAATAAAACAAAACAATGGGTTTTCCACAAGAAATCTTGAACGTGAATTACCGGGTGGAAACTTGAAACTTACACACTTGAAAAGAAAAAAGCTTGTCATTCTTTAATTATATATTTAACAAAAATCTTTATTCATCTTTTTCTGGTACAATTGATTTATTCTATTTGTTTACCATTGGAATCACAGATGGTGACGTGCTTCTTGTAAAAAGAGTTGTAAGCATTGTGAATGAAGTTCGGATCAATTGCAGTGCATACCTTGTTGATGGAGGTCTTCATGGCTTCAAAGCTTGGATGACGAATGCTACAGGTCCTACTCTCGATGTGCAGCCAGAAAGAAAAGTCGGAGGGCAATGTTATTAGCTAGGAAAGTCTAAATTACTTTAGGCAACGTTGAAGATGGGTCATCTTTCATACTGCGAAGAGAGGCCAAATTTTTGACATTTCCGAACATGGACTTGTGATTGACGTTGAGGTTCTTGGCATGGGCACGCATAAACTTGGTTGGGTTCTTTTTGATGGGGTCTTTGAGGGCATCCACATTAATGATGGGCTTTTTTCCGGAGCCCTCCTTCTTGTCTATGGTCTCGTTGTGGTATAGTCTCATCATAAAATTGTAGATGGTCTTACAAGCCATTCCCGTCAGCCTGACCACCTCTGTTGGAGTGTAACCCGCAGGAAGATGAGTTGATGATCTAAGCATTGCATCTCACTGAAATGACTTTTCTCGTCCCATTTAAAAAAAAAAAAAAAAATCAAAGCAGCAGGTGCTTGAGATACATGGCTACCTATTATAGGCAATTCTAATTTCCTCACACAGAACCTCTCAAATCGATATGATATCAGTGTGTGTAAATTTCAAGTTTCTCCCCGTTAATTAATTGTTAAATCTCCATTATTTTTTGAGATTCAATAAGCCCTAATTTCCAGCAATTAAGTTATGGATATACAAAAACGTGCATAAATTTTTCCTCCCGATGAACATTTTTTCCCTCTGAGGACGCTCTGATATGATGATGTCACTGGCCGATAATTAAGATTACGTCATTAAGCAATATGAATATCTATAGGTTGGCTTCTGGGGTTGATTCAGGCACACTTTAAGGTTGAAGGTGGTACATCAACATTTTGTGACCGATACATCCATGGTTTTTGTATATTTGAATTAACATTAATTCAAATAGGTCAATTTCCTTAAATTTGAACTTTTACTTAAAGGAGGACCATTCCTCATGATTTTTAAACAGAGGTAAATAAAATATGAAATTTGAAGATTTTTGCAATTGCTATTTTTATTTGCAAAAAGCTTGCATAATTATTCTTTTATTCTTGAAGATAGAATAATAAGTATAAAATAATCACTCGTAAGACGGAGAGTAACCCTGAGAATTTTTGTGGATTTATGAGATTAAGTCCTTGTTGGACTCAGAGTAGAATTAAAAATCGATATCGGAGTAAGCTCTTGGTTGATACAGAGTAGGATTTGTGTTTATTTCCTTCATCTTCTAGCATCTAATTTAATTCAACGTCATGACAGCTAAGCTGCTCTCCTTCAAAACGTTCTTCAAATTACTATGTGGATTTTCAGTTTCTTATTTTTAGCTTACCTTTTTTTGCCTACCTACGTCCTGATTTGTTTTCCTTTCACCATCCTCCCTTATCACTTATGCTTGTAGTTGATTTAATGAAACGTCATCAAAGCTAAGCTTTTTTCCCCCAAACATTTTTCAAATTGTTAGGGTGACAACGTTCACCTCTGATTTTTTTTTCAAACATACCCGTGTTTCATATTATTTAATCTCTGGTTATAAGGAACATCAATGCCAAAATAGGAGTTCACTTCTAGTAAAGATTTAGAGGAATTGAGCATAACTCTTCCGATGATTTTTCTTTCATAATTTATTATACTAAATTATACTTTTTTCTTGGAGAATATGCAATGTTAGGATTTTATTCGGTTATTTGATTATATATCTCTTTGACTCAATCATTCCTTAAAGATTAATTCCCATATTGTCAATTATATGTATGTATGCTGTTATAAAAAGACTGACTTAGGTTGAACAATAATTGAATAAAGTATTATCAGAGACAATAAAAAAGACCCTTTGAAGCAGATAAATTTAATTTTCCCATAAAATAAATACAAAAGCGTAGTTTAGTAATGTTTGTACATAAATAATTTAAAGCAACATACATAATATGTTCAAAAGTATAAATATACGGAAATTTATACCTACTTTCGCAATCAAGGATAAAATAGATTCAAATGTGGAATTGTATCAAAAGTAGTGATGTGGTTATTTATCAGAATCGAAGAATCAGGTCTATTTTCTGGAATCAGCATAGGGAAATAATGTTTTATTTTTGCAATTCCAATTCTTATTTATTAAGGGGTATTCAACCATTCATTACTTTTCTAAATTCTTAAAAAAATAGCCCCCCCCACACACAAATCAGGGAATTTTTGCTTTTTACTAGAAAGTTTAATATAATTTTTTTTTTAAAAATTTCATTATCAAATTTTTGATAAAAAGTTTCATTTTTTGTAAATAATAATGTATTTCTGAAATTTGTTTCGAAAAAATTATGTTTTTTGTTAGAAGCTGTGGATTTTGGAAATTTTCCTCAAAAAAATTAATTTTTTGAGAATAACCATGGGTTTTTGAAATTGTTTTCCAAAAAATGTAATCTTGTGTGAATAATTGTGGGTTTTTGGAATTTTTTTATCAAATTGTATGACTGAAATTTTTTTTTTTTTTTAAATAATATTTGAAATTCACCCCCCCCCCCTCAAAAAAAAAATATATACATTTATAATCATGTAATCAATTGTAAATTGGTATTTATTTTTTATTTTTTTATTACTTAAAATATTAAAAAATCGGAAACAGGAATTGTACTTGAATTACATCGGAATGGGCATCGAGATTTTTTTAAATCGCCCTATCACTAATCCAAGTACGTTCGAAAATAACTAATTTTCATGTTTTATGGATTTTTATTAATTTTGTATCCCCTAGAACAGTTATCTATTCAATAAAAATAATGAGTCGATTTTCAAATACGAAAAAATCTGAGTAGCCTTTACTTTAATCACTAAGCCTCAACAAATTCTTTGAGATTCTTAATGCTGTTCCTAAGTGATTTTCTAATAAATCACTATTCATAATAAGATTTTTCTCATTTTGAGGGAAGAGATCAGACAAACTGAGTGGTCCATTAAAGTCTGAACATAAAGTTCATTAATTAACAATAGAATTTCAATAAAGTTAATGCTATCAATAGATATGTGCTTGAGCTACCTTAATAATTAATTTAGCCGCCTTTAGTGGCAATAATGGCTTCCAGGAGGCGGCAAAAGGCATGACACCTGCCGCAGATGTAGTCTTCTGTCATGGCGCCTGTGATAGCTGACTGTAGCTTTGAGGGCCTCGGTGTTTGGATGACAGATACTGCAGGCCTTTGGATGCATATAGCATCAGGGTTGTATGGGGCAAAAGTGTAAAAATAAATCTCAAGCGTCATGTAACGGAAGAGATGGGATTTTTCATTGTTGCTCTCAAAAGTAGCCTCTCCACCCTCCCAAAACTATTTCCACCCACTTTTTTGATAGTTATCTAGACAGTCTGGTGTGAAAGCCAGAAATACCTTGCATAGACTATCGTGGACTTGATGGGATTTGCCTTGATTGTTTTTTAACTCCTCTTGGTCCAGTTTGGGCTTTTTGACAGAGCCCTTCCTCCTTAATAACGTTTCGGACTTGCTGAAGGCTTAGACAGTGGTCCTAGAGACGCCACACTAATTGAAGCGCACGAATGGAAATTCGTCCATCACATTCAATTGCCATTTTTTCTACTTGTACGTAGCCTAGAGGGTGCAGGTTTATTTTGTTTTGTAAATAATAGTTTATGCATGAATATATAGGAATTGATTAATTTCAACCATCCAACATTAATTAATTATTGAATTAATAAGTGTTTAGATTTCAATAGACTATCCGGTACACCAATTTTTTGTAACAAGATACAGAGTTTTTATTTAATTTTCCAAAGCTGTTATTATTATTCTTTTGTTCTCGAAGAGACAACATTTCAGTTTAAAGGTATCACGTGAAAGACAAAGAGTTACACAGAGAGTTTGTAGTATAGTTATAAGGAGTGATGGAAATTGGTTTTAGTTTTTAGCTCACCCGTTTTTTTATAGTTGGAAACTGTAAGAATAATTTTCTTATCCTAAGCTGCTGTCATTATTAGTTCATTTCTGAGGAGTAAACTTCCTTTTATATTAAATATAAGCTATCATTGATGTATACGAAACCGAGTTGAATATTTGAGACTGCTCATAAAAGACCCTGAGAATTTGTTGTGGAGTTATAATTGTAAGTCCTTGTTGGACTGAGAGTAGAATTTAGGATCGACATCCTAGTAGTTATTACCCATGTCATTGTTTATTTCCTTATTTCTGCTGGTAGCTGATCTAATGAAACGCCATGACAGATAAGCTGCTCTCCTCCAAAACATTCTTGAAATTTTCAGGGTTATCATGTTGATTTTTTCCCTACATACCCGAAAAAGGTACCAGTATGCATCACTGGTTATAAGTCCTTGTTGGAATCAGAGTGCAATTAAAAATTGGCATCAGAGTAAGTTCAGCCTATGTCGTTGCAATATACTGAGCGGTATTTGTGTTTATTTACTTAATCTTCTAGCTGTTTGCAGCTAATCTAATGAAACATCATCAAAGCTAAGCTGCCTCTCCAGAAACATCATTCAAATTGTGAGGATTACAATGTTGATTTTTGTTTATTTTTGTTAGCATATTTCTATAACTCCTGGGATGAATATTGTTTTATCGTTTTTTTTACCGACTCAAGTCAATCCATAAGGACACAAGCCGACACGAAGCTATCTTTTACATATTGAGAAGGATGAATGTATGGACTGCAACTAAGTATTATTAATAACATTTAAAATGACACAAGGAGTAATGTAACTATGAATAATGATACTGATAAAATCCAGGACTCTAAAACTATATAATATGTATGTATTATTGTACATAATCCCCTTCCAAGGATAACATATAACTAAAAACCGATGAAAAACCAAAATTTATATATATATGATATCAATAATAGTAAAAGGACAATCCCTAGTTTGTTTTTTCAGGTTCGCTGAACATTGAACAAATATCCATTAAATACATTTGTCAAGAAGAAAGATAAAAGTTATGTGTGTATGTAGATAAATATTAAATCTACAAAAAAAAATCAATATTGTTTTCCGAAAGATTTATACTTGCTATCTATGGAAAAATAAAATGCTCAATTGACTGTGTTGAACATTGATTCTATGTCAATACGTATTTGTAATCACAAGTTTTTTCTAACTATACTGAATAAAAAAAGGCCAAAAGGATGTTTAAGAGGTCAATAAAGGGGTCATAAAAGATTTCTAAACTCCAGGTTAAAGTTATAAAAAGGTCTTAAAAGGATAAACAGAAATGTAGCATTAAATCTATGCATACCTTATTTTTGTCACTCAACTGTAACGTGTGGGCTGTTGTCCTGCAAAAACAATTTTGAATAACCGTGTTATTCGTACAACATGGAACACGGTTCAAAATGAGGCTGCAGAGTCGGTTCATAAATTGCCTGACTCCAGCACACCATTTTTTTAATAGTCTATATAAGTACTATTGAGTCTAGAAACTATAAACATAGATGTAATTTATAGCTATAGGTAGTTATTAGTTATTTGTATAAATAATTGTGCCACGTATAAAGAAAATATTTGGAAAATAATATACTTAACAAGATGAACAACAAATGAAATGGATGACATTCACTATTCACAAGGCCAAGACATGAACTAGCATGGCTAGTTGCTATGCTCTACGTAATATAATAATTCAAACTTTAGGGATATTCGGGAATTGTGATTGTATAGACTATAGAGCACGTTTGAAATTTGTAAAGTAAACTAAATATTGAGTTAACTTTCAAGTTTTATAAATGAATAGTACTTAATACCTATAATCTATAATCATTTAGAAAAAACTGTACAGACATTCAATGTAAGCCTTAGATTATAAATTAGTTTATTTACTTAAATTATAATAATTTTTGTAGCCGGAGTAAGTACAAAATTTTCCAACTCGATCAAAAAAGGGAATGAATCCAACTTCGACTCCACAGCCCTGATTTAAAATAAAGGACACTTGTCTGAATTAACCAGAAGCTTTTTTCAACCGGATATCGCTTATTTTATTTCATCATTTGAGAATACAGTTTGACCACCCTTATATGCATGGGTTATCAAATTGTTTTGTGCTGTGGGAGGTATGTGTCAAATCCCTTTTCCCTATTATGGTAAAGCGACTCAAGAGAATGGGCAATACTAAAATGATTAAACACATATAATTCAAAAGATATGGTTTACATATTTTCTTTCCAAAAACACACCTAACAATACATAAAAAACAAACATATCAGGTAAAGTTTCCTTCAAGTCTCTATGAAGTCAATCACAAACATACCACCTCCTCAAAATAAAAACTCAAGTACTTTCATTCTTGCCGTACTTGACAAAAGTTTAATTTTGACATTCCTATCAAAAGAAGTTACTCGAATACATAATGTAAGGGCCCAACCAAACCTTCTCAGACACATAAAAAAACCCACGAGGATCAATTGAATGGGAATCATCACACTCTAATTGTAAGACATAACTAGGCGTATAAATTTATTTTGAAAGATGAATAACTTTATTCCATTCTTTTCTACGTTCCTAAAACATTTCGATAGTAGACGATTTGTTTCGATATTTTAATTTCATGAATTTTGAATAATCAATTTTATTAAAAAAAAGTACACTGGGATTAGAATAGCTTTGTAGATTCAGACAACAATATCATTTCTTATAATTTCCCGTCTTCCTCAATGATATTGACATCTAAAGATATAATATATTCTTTAGGGTTCAAAGTATTGTTTAATGTCTTTGTAGGATTAATGCCAAAGTGTTCCAAGTACTTTTTTCACTCCCACTTATGAAAACCATTCATTATACTAATGGATTTAATAAAAAGGGAGCAGTAAATAAGTCATCGGTGTACATTTTTACAGTTTCGGGAAGGCATCAATTTGAGGCTTAGCTGAACGAAGGAAATATAGGAGAGAATCAACTCTTTTATCATGCACAAAGAATGGAAGCAAATGTCATTGATGAATAGGAACAGATATATGACTATACTAGTGGCGCTGGCGCTACTATACAAAATGTTGTTTAGGTCAATTTATATACACTTTTAGGAGTGGTCCTGAAGAAATTTCGGGGTGAAGGGGGATAGCACATAAATTTGATAGCTCAATATTTTTATTCCCAAATGGTGATGTGCGTGCTGGCTTCAATACAAATTGAGTATAGTACTGTTTTAAATGTATCAGTACCCAAGTTTGACTATAGTTCCGGTATACTAAACACCACTAGATCATACAGAGTGGGGACTCCAAACTTGTAGCAGTATGACTAAATCATGAAAAACGTTATTTTCATATAATTAAGAATCGACCAAACAAAAACAATATATGATATGTTTAAATAGTATATTTAGCTATATTTTTCATTCATTTTGTCCCCCTTCACAAACAATAATAGCCTCAACACCTCGACAACTTTGACGATGAAGGTCGTGCCCATGGCTGGTGTTGTGTTGGTCCTTATCTAGAACCGAGGACCAGTGCCCGTTCAATCCTTAAAGAAGGTAAAATCGATTCTTTGTGACGTAATTGAAGATTTCTAACTTTTTTTAAAAATTATTCTGTTAAATAATAGAATACACTATATAACTTAGTAGCAATATGATAAATTTGTAGTTTTTGCAAAATTCGTGCAATAATCTTAATACTATCTCCTATATCTTATTTGGTTTAATAAACCATCGACATTTTTATGAAAGTTCAAAGGACAGACAATGAATTAACGGTCTCACGAAGCGACAGCTCTAAGCATCAATGATCAACAGTCTTAAGGACCAATAGGACAAGTCGTAGGATCAAAATCCAAATTCAAATGAGAGGTGCGGCAGACATTTTTCTCCAAGACGCCTAAAATACTTACATAGTTGAGGGAATTAAGGTCAGGGCCTGAAAGAAGGTCACATGGAGGCAGGGCAGAAGTCAATCATATTGGTAAGGAAATAAATGTAAGATTTAGAATGCAAATTTCAACACCATTCCCATCCTTTATGGACTTCTTGGTGTTGAAGGCCAATGGTATCTTCAGCCCTCTTGGCACTTGCACAGATGAGATTGCACACGCGTTACCTTTTTTGTTATTACTGCGACAATTTTGTAAGCTTCGTGAAAATTAGTTTGAGTTTGAAATCAGTGTTTTACTCGATTTTCAGACAAACCCCGTAGTTTTAACATGTAAATATGTTTTATCTCTCTGTGGAAATTAATACAACTAAATGAAAAATTATACATATAAAAGTACTTTTTTTAAGTATAATGATCCTCTCAGGATTCAATTTTCATAATATATTTTAGAAACAGTCTAATAATGTCTTTCTACAAATTTATGTAAATGAATGTTACATCATCATAATATTAAAAATATTATCTAATTTAAGAAAAAAAAGAAAATTATAATTTACTTTCCCAAGGAATTATTTTTATTTATATTTGTAGTTACATACTTAATTTATCAGCCACTCATTCCGTTATATAAGCATAATATAACTTATACTATAAGTAGATTCTTACCATAGATCCATAACATACCTATCCTTTATACACATTATATATACAAATCAATTATCTTAAGTGAGTAGAAGAAAGGCACACATTTAGAGATTATCAAATGGTAATACTTAGTTTAGATGATTTAAAGAGTTTGAGTTTGGAGCCTGTTGAAAGAAACATATCATCCTTTTATGGTAAAAATTCTATATGTATCTATATATGAAAGAAAAATTCTCATGACTAAATATCGATAATGGATACATACTTCTCGTAAATGATGTACTTTTTCATACTTATACTTGTAGTAGCATTCATTATCTGGCTCTCTAAATTACCAGGTATCATGTTTAGAGAGAAAATATAGAATATGAAGTATGTATCGTGAATCATCTCTAAATTTAATAGATATATTTTGCTGGGGAACAAGAAATTTCGTATTTCGCTCCTTTTTTTTTTTTTTTTTTAAATTAAGTATATCTTGTTCATTAATGATCATATCGGAGAAAAAAACAGTGTAAAGGTGTGAGTGTATACTACAAACACTTTTTTTGAAAGTATTGTGCTTAGACAGTTCAGTTGTGAAGTATCGTGTGACGAGAATAAAGGTCTCAAAGGAAGAAATTCGCCATATTTTACATTTTTATTACCTCAAACGGAAAAGCGTATCATTTTAGAAGTGGATTGTGGCTTGGAAAGTAAAATGGATCATGTACGTCAATGGCAAGGTACAGAGACTGTACTCGAAAGCCAATAAAGCAGCCCAGATTGTGGCAAATCCAGAATTGACTACCAGGAAGGAATTGCTGTGTGTTTGGTGTTATATATAGGGAATAATCTACTATGAACTACTCCACTGTAGCCAAACACTCATTTCTGCCCTCCAATGTGAACAAATCGACCGTTTTAAGCTGTTGATTGAAAGAAAGTGGGCAGCATTGGTAAATAAGAGATGAATCGTGTTTAATCAAGACAACACAAGGCCGCGCACATCTATCATGATGCACCAGGCATATCAAAATTGGTTGTCTGAGTTTTTGCCAATAGGGGCAAGGGCTTCCATGAGAAAGGCATTTTGAGGTTGGATTCTCGTTGGCAACACGTCATTGAAAAGGGAACAGGTCATATTTGGTTTAAATCAGATGATTGTAACACTTCTTATAAATACTTCGTAAATTTAGCGAAAACTACAAAATTACTTTAAACCCAACTTTTTATGAAATATATATATTTATACTTAAGGAAAAAATAAGCTCATTTTGGAAATAATTGAACCATATCTATAGATTGCTATTTTTTTATTTTATTGGCTCTTCAAAGAGGAGTTTATTTTAATACAGTAGGAATATGACACACCAAAGTAATTTGAATACTAAATCTTCAAAAAACACAACAAAGGTTAAATCTACTAAAGTAATATATTGATAAAATAAAACTCATATTTAATATATAAATTTTAAATTTAAATTTTTGGGTATTTAAAATGGCGTACTCAAATTTGATAAAATTTCGTAACATGGCAATTGGATTCTTATGGAGGGAAATAATTATTTTTACCGTTTTACACCATTGCTGTGTATTTCAGGATCAGAGAATTTTAGACCCTGGAATTTGTTGTCCAGTCAGCAAGGTGCCGACCTCAAACCTCTGTTGTGTTCTTTCTTGCCTTTTCCGAGTAAATACGCTTTTGAAAAAGATGAATAGGATCTTACTTCTCTCTCTGCCTTACACAGTCAGCAACGGTTCAATCCTTTATTTCTAATGCAACTATTTGTTGGTAGAGAGTGATTTATCAAACGATAGTTAACCCAGCACGCAATACATTGAATATCTTAAGGACGCCATTTTTTATTAGTCCCAAGCCCGATAAGGTGGACTCATGAATTATATTTAATTTTTTTAAGGATTTTATTTAATAACATTTTTTTTTCGAGTTTCCTTAATATTCTTAAACTTTATTTTATTTAAACACAGGTACAGGTTGTAGAAAAGCCATTGGTTGACTTCTGTTGTTGCAGGCCAGATTGAAATAGATATGTCAATTTACATGTACCTTCATACTAAAGGCGAAATATAAAAACTCGTAAATCCGACTGGTAATTAATTTGTGGTCCTATAGATGAAATAAATTCGAAGCCTTGGGCTGTGTAATTACTTTATCTAGATAATAAGTTATTTTGGAAGATGAAATACAAAAAAATAAGCAATAGCAATATCCAGTAATGATTTATTCATATAGATCAATGATTTTTTTTCTTTGTAAGATATAACTTATTTTACATATGAAGACCACGTAACAAGTTTAAAGTTAATAAATCGATGTCTAATCTACTGCATTTTAAAATTTAAATTCGAAAATTTTATTTCATGAGAAAAAAACAATATATTACTCAACAATCATGAAATTTAATGATATTCAATATGAAACCTTTAAATCTGATGAAAAAAGAGCATGTGCCAATTTTTTCTCCCCCAAAAAGCAGTTGCTAATGAGGATTTTATTTTAGTTATACTTTTTATTCAATCATAATAGGTAATAAAAAGTCAACACATAATTATGAAAGAATATGAAATTTGCCACAAAATTTTGTTATAATCAAACAAATAATACCAAAAAGTGTAGCTTGCTCCTCGGTGTATTAGTACCTTTTTGAATACATCATTTCGATTTAGCACTATGGAATTCAATAATGGTTAGATATTGCCTTAGCTTAAAACAGGTAAGGTTCAAAAATGTGTTTATGTAAGTGACTGTCATCCCATAGATAAAGAAATAATTTATAAAAATAAATCAGTAATTTATGCTCTAAAATTTTGTAGAAAACTCAGTTTCTATTAGTTTAATCCTGATTAAAGGATTCAATTCACAAATAAAGAGGTGACATAAACTTAAAAGAATAAAATTTAATAGTTATCATTGAAATTTTGGATTTTTATACGAGTTCAATAAAGCATTCTTTAAGCTAATTTGCATATCAGCAAAAATATGTCTCAAAATAAATATTAAACCGTTGGTATTGATATTGAAATAATAAAGATAAAAAGGCATAAACTACCATAAATAGAAAGTTGATAAATGTGGTATTATTGGCATTATTTGTTTTTTTATATTTAAAAATGTCGAACCCTAAATATTAGATCTTGTTTCAGAAAAAAAAAATCCCAATCATAACAGTAAAATAACTTCAGTTATTTTACAATTTTTAAACAGTTGAAGGACTGTACAAAGGTCTGATCCCTTAGAATCCATATGAACTAAGTACGTTTAGCGTCATGAATAAAATCAAGATATATAAATTTCTTGTTAAATCGTTCCCCATAATAATACTTTCACTAATCATTTTGACCAGGTTATGTGAGATCTACTCATAAGACTTTCTTAAAAAACCTT
The DNA here is from genome assembly GCF_016086655.4 of Lepeophtheirus salmonis. Lineage (NCBI taxonomy): Eukaryota > Metazoa > Arthropoda > Copepoda > Siphonostomatoida > Caligidae > Lepeophtheirus > Lepeophtheirus salmonis. The sequence continues at coordinate 24,729,875 of NC_052143.2, forward strand.
ATGATCAGTAGTCGCACTCGCTACATTGCATAACGTGGAGATACTCCTCTGGTTGTTTAAGAATTTGAACCTAACCTCGAACGTTCCTGAGAGTAAGGGAACCACTTTACATGATGTGCTTAAAATTTATTCTCATCATTTTGATGCTGTTAAATACTTCTCTATTGATGTTTTTCCTTCTCAAATAATCATTAAAAGGAACTATATTTGATCTTTCAAAACACTTGCTGATTTCCGACGTAAGTACAAATTGTTGAGGCTTTTATCCTGAACGGTGCCAAGGAACATTCAACACCCTTAAAATGACATAATTATGATTTACAAGATTGTTCAGCCATTTTAATAATTAGTAAGGTTGAACATCTTTGGGAATATCGTTGGAGAGGGTTCTGTTACATCTATAATTTAACTTTGGTGACTCTGATCTACACTCCGAGTCAGGGTCTACATGATCGGTGGTTTATACCCCTTAACTTGTAGTACATTATCATTTATTTATTTACATAACTGTAACATCGCAAAATGCCTTTAAAATACACTTTTAAGGATATTATTTCTTAAATCTATTTTTTAACGCTATAGCAGGATGTTGCTTTTAAGCAACAAAAATAAAGCTATTGTATTTTTACAAAAACAACAGCAACATTAAAGCTACTTCGTATAAAATCACTTATTTAAATCTTAACTAATCCATAACACAGGTCAACAAACAAAAATATTTATTACTTAATACTATATGCCCTGATGACTAATCTGTAGTAAGTTATTTTTGTAAGTTTACTTGGAGCATAAATAATTAGGGTTTCATTCACACAAGGAGTATTTTGTTCTAGATGGTGTAGTTCATCTGGAAAATTGATTTGAATTTAATTTATTTAGGAAAGAACATTTATGTATAAAAGCTCCATTATTTTCTTAATTATGATTGAATATATTTGTTATACAATATAATTCATTTCAACGAACTTTTAATACTGTAATACTTAATCACAATAATTTATGCTTAAAAAAAAAAAAATATTACTGCTGAATTAAATAAGCATAGTATTTTTCAAATTTTATGAGAATTATTAATATTTTCCAAATTCAAAATTTGAGTGAAGCTTTTAAAAAAGAATGAAAAAATACTCAAAAACCAGATTTGATACAATCAGATCAGATTTGATCAGATGGAGTAAATGCAATACTACATATAATGTTTGCTTATGCTTAAACCATGCAACTCAATCTGACCAATTGAAGGAACATTTAAATTAAAATGAAAAATGAGGCATTATATGCAATATAGTAAATCTTCGTTCATTGCGCATTAGCCATAAATCCCTTTTCAAACATTATAGTTGAAATAAAGCAATACTCATAACTACAAGTGCAATATCATATCAGATGAAAAAAGATGAATAAGGGCATCCCTACAAGAGATTTTTATCGAAAAATGAATATTCCAATACTGGTCTTTCTAAATAATTATCCGATTCAAAAGAATTTTTTATTTCGAATAAAAAAATATAATTTGAAATAAATATATATATATATTTATTTTTCTAAAAATAGCAATTAAAATTATTAAATATTTCTTTTAAAAGAAAGGACATTAGAAAAAATAAAAAGAGGCAGCTTTTATTTGAAATTATTCAATTATTGTTCGAAAAAACCTGGAATTTTTTCCTTTTTTCCGTATAATTTAACACTTTTTTTCTCTACCTAAAATATATATATAAAAAAGGGAAATAAAGCAGCATTCATCATCTATTATGAAAATTTGGAAGAGTCTGACCGTAGGTAAGAGTAATAGCGTCAGGACCATAGGGCTAAGGGTCCATTGGCCTCCCAATTATGTGGGATTTTTATAGTTCTCACAATAATTAAAAATGTATCTTGTATAAAAAAAATTTGAATGTCATAATTTTCAAGAATAAATTAATCAATTTCCCTTTTTTTTAATTGTAAGATGTTTAAATGTAGTCTCATTTACAAAATTGTAACTTTAAAATTTAATGAAATTTTTTTTTCCCTCTCCTAAAAAAAAAAATTCCCAAATTTGTCATTCAAAAAACAAAAACGGCCTTGATAACGTAACCATTATATAATTTGCCCCTTCAATTGAAATTACATTATGTAGGCGGTTGCTAGTACGGTCAATCGACTGGAGCTTTCTGTACATATACCGGGACATTTGTTATTATTTACCCATTTTAACAGAAAAAGTATTGAAGTCCGAGGCAGGATCCTGGGGGAATTAGGAAACAAGTTTATTAACTATTCATTGAAATCCAAAGAATATGTTTTAGTTAATGAATTGGCCCTCAGAATTGATGGTGAGCTCTAAGTGGTGACGGAGGCTGATGCAGACACTCTGGATGTACTCAGCTCTCATGGAAGCCCATACCTTGTTGATAGAGGTATTTAGGGTGCAGATGCTGTTGTGGCGTCTCCTACAGGCCTTGGACTCCACGTGCACCTAGTATCATAACTGAAAATAGGCGTTTGGTGGTGAAGGCATATCGGTGCTCATCTGCTATATGCCCAAATGTAACTACTAGATTATTCTGCATGATCATCAGAAAAGATCACAGTGAGTCCACAGGCTCCCTTGAGGGGGTTTATATCTTTTTTTGCATGTTCCGAACAGAATTTTCTCTGCTGTTCTGTCAACCGAAGTCGCAGAATACGCCTTAGAAACTTTCACACTCCCTTTTTTAGAACCTTGGTCACCGCAGATGAGGACCTGTTCATTTTCCTGGCCATATCAGCAATTAAGGAGTTCGGCCTTTTCTTAATGTCCGACTTTAGGTGGTTGACAGACACGAAGGGTTTACTGCCTGCTTCTGGACAGTGTTTGAGATTCTTCCCGAGTGTCAGTCGTATGTAAATCGTCTTCCTTCAGGCTCCAGTCTCTTCCTTGATGGCCTTTCAGCACAATACGGAAAAGAGGAGTGCTGCAATCTTAACCCTCTTCCCATACTGTGTGCTGATGGTGGCGACTAGGACAATGTTTTTCTTAGCAATCGACAGCTAATTATGTCTTTTACAAAATTGTTCATCGCAAAAAAATGACTTTTAACCTCCCATGATTTGCATAATAAATATGAGTAAATAATAACGCTTGGCACAGTAATGTATGACGGTATGTTAAATATTAAAGTCCTACTATATGAGTGAGAAATCACTCTATCATTAAAAACTTTGCTAAAAACACATAATTATGTATCGAGAAAAAGTAGGGAGTGAAGTAAAAAGCAAACTTTTAATCTTTCTTTATTTCTCTTTCTTCATTTTTCTTCTTAATCTTCTTTTTTCCAAAGAAATATATTTATGTAGGTACCAAAGTAAAAGCAGATACGTCTTTTTTTTAAAAGAAAAATGAAACAGGAAAAAAACAAAAACTTTTTGACAAATGATTGAATAAATGATTTTGTATTTGTCTTCACTCCTTTTCTTTGGCTTGATGTTATTGAATACAACAGAAAAAACAATTTATAAAATGTTTATTTCTTTGAAAAGCTGTCAATTTTATTAAATAAATAAAAAGATAAAACAGCCTGGAAACGTAATCCCATCTCCATTTGACAACAGAAAATAAATGCCAATTTATATATGTATATGTGCATTAACTAAAGCCTCCTTAAAACTAATGATCAGCTTTAATGATTTGACTTCTTTCTACTATTTATTATGTATTTAAAAAAATAATTAGCGTTGAGATTAAATGTAATTTATATACCAATTAAAACATTAAGAATCATCAACGGATGAAATAGCTTGAACATTATCGTGAATATTTTTAAACTTTTCATGAAATTTATTTGCAAAACATATCAAAATCAGTTTCAGAATATATTTAATAATATTTTTTATTTTTTTCTCTATTTCAGGTATGATAGGCAAGTGAATCATTTTATTTTTTATCCCTTCCGATTTTTATTATAATATGTAAATTAATAATGATACCTAACAGGGTATAATACTATTAATGCCACATACATAAGTATACTATGTCTAGATTCTTAAATAAATTCATTCATATTAAATACAAATGCTTCTATAGTATGTCTGTAAAGAATACTCTATTCACTAGTCGTCCGCAGGATTATATTTAGAAGGGGAATTTGCGGAATATTTTTGAATTTTTTTCTAAAATCTATAACTATTCCCAAGGAATTACATTTTTAGGACATTTTCTGAAAATTTCACGGTGTTCACGAAAAATTAAATTTTAAACATTACATTTCTTGGTTAAAAATTTCAAAAATCCCCATCTATTCACAAAAAATTATTATTTTCTTTTTTAATTTTAAATAGTATATTTTTTGGATAAAAATTTAAAAAATCCACAGCTATTAACAAAAAATTAATTAAAAGAAAAGAATTCAAATATTTAATTTTTTTCGAAAAAAAAATTCCAAATATCAAAATTTTTCGAAAAAAATATTCAAAAGTCCATAGGTATTTTTAACAAACTAAATTTTTGTATAAAAAATTCAAATATTAAATTTTCTTGTAATAAGCAAAAATTCCTGATTTTTTTTTTTGTTTAGGGGGTAATTCAATTTTAATTTTTATCTATTAACTGTTGTACTTAATAGAAAAAATAATAGTTTTTAGTAAAGGAAGGTAAAAATAGTGTTTGTTCCATGGACCAATATTTCTTTATGTATGTTGTAAAACTCTTTTTATTATTGATATATATAAATTTTAATATTGCAATTCGATCCAAACGATTAAATGTCAAAATATATATATATGCACCATGTCAATGTCTGTTGCAATAGAAAAAAAAATGGAAAAAAGAAACCGATGCAGATATTTTGCCTTTGATCATCACTCTATACCATTGTACGCATATTTAGGTATGATCATGTATAGTTTGAAAAGTTTCGGACCCCCCAACATCACACTAAATTAAAATGCTTCAACCTACCACAACATGATTCCTTCTTTGAAAGATACTTCATTTCAGTAGAGTTGAATTGGTCCCAGAACTGAGTTCATTGTTGTTTATGGGCACTATTTCTGTGTGTGGAAAAGACAAAATCTACTTAAGCTACTTTTCCGTCATAGTTTTTTTATTAATCTAGGCAGGCAAGTGCGCACTAGGGATTATAATGAATAAAATCTCGACTTGGCATTACTATTTTTTTTTAAGTTTGGAAATATTTTTTCAAAAATGCAATGAAATTTAAAATTGGGACCCCCCAAAAAAAAAAAAAAAAAAAACATGAAGACACTAAATCTTCTCTATAGGTGTACCATTTTGGTAGTCAAAAGCTTTTTATGTGGTCCTTTCTCCTTAAATAAATAAACTACATCACTCCTTGCACCCGATAAAAAGGAGAAAAATACTGTTGCAAAATTAAATTCTACGACCAATCCAACCATAAATTTGCATTATTTTAAAAGTGTATTTTTCTGGTTTCACATTCGTTTTGAAAAGTTAATTGACGTCTTTTTTATGAAAATGGAGCCAATAAGGATTAGAGCAGATCCTTCTTTCCATTAATTTAGCACAATTTTTGTTTCAAGGATTTAAGGATACATTACGATTATATCAATACCAGGTTTTATCAAACAGTAAATTGAAAAAAAAAAAAAAAAGTTTGAAAATAACTGATCCATATGAAATGAACTAAGATAAATAAATACAAGGGTGGGCTGGAAGGGCTATAGCTCCAACAAAATTAATCTATTTATTCGTCATTCGGGAAAATTATGCATCAGAGCAAAAAATTTAATATTTGAAATTTTCTTTCTTAAAAATTTAATTTTTTGTCAATAGCTGTAGATTTTTGAAATTTATCTCCAAAAAATTTAGTTTTTTGCAAATAGTTGGACATTTTTTTTTTCTTCAAAAAAAATTTCCTATTTCAAATTTTGTTTCCTGAAATATTTTTTGTGAGTAACTATGGATTTTTGAGTTTCGGTTCCTACAAAATTATTATTTTAAATATTTTTCCAAAATAATACTAAACTCCAAGTTCTCCCTAAAATATACACCTGCGGACGCCCTTGAATTATGTTCTATTTACATAGACTGCCTCAAACGATTGCCAAATCAGCAAAAACACATTGGTTAAAATTTAACAATTCTGAGACTTTCTTAATAAATCTTCATTTAGTTGTCGGATATTTTTTTCATAAAGCTTTTAATATCTAGAATGTTCATATATATCTTTGCTTTTCATTCTTTTTATTCCTTACTCAATCTATGTATTATATAGAGAAGTACACTAACACAGGGATTCTCAACCTTTTTTTATTGATATAATTTATTTATTTTTAGAAAAATTGAAATATTTTTCTAAAATTAATTTTTTGGGAAAAAAATTTTAAAAATTAATTTATAGGTAAATTTTTTGGAAAATCCATAGCTATTCTCGAGAATCTAAATTAAATATAAAAATTTCGAAAATCCACAACTTTTCCTAAAAAATTAATTTTTTATGAAAAAAATTACCTTTTTGGAAAAAAAGTTCAGAAATCCATATCTAGTCTCAAAAAATTAATTTTTGGTGAAAAACTTAAAAATCCATATCCAAATAAATATTAAATTTTCTAATAAAAAGCAAAAATTCCTTAATTTGGGGCTACAGACTTCTCAGCAGGCCCACTGTGGAAGCGCCTGGGTCATGTGCCACTATTAAAATATTCTTGCAAAATTTCAAGTACCCCTGGAGTACCTCCATGTACCCTAAGAGGTACACGAAGCCACATTTGAGAACCACTGTACTAAGATATAAAAATGAGAGAAACAATCATCAATCATGTTTATTGTTTACATTATATAATATTATGATAGGTATATAAAACATTTTTAAAATGTAGCCAACAGATAATACAGAAGAGCTCTTCTTACTATGTAATCCATTGATGAAGAATTTATCTCTCTTCACCAATAACAAGAATGTGAAAATGCATGGACCACTAATAAACAGAGCAACAAAAATCAATATGCAATAAACAGGGGTGTCCACAGGGTGTAGGCTGGAGGGGCTGTAGCCCCCCCCCCTGTAAATTAAAGCATTTTGGTTTTCCAAAAAAAATAATATTTAAAATTTTTCAATTTTTGTGAGCAGCTGTAGATTTTTAAAAAAATATTTTTTTGTGAAGAGCTACGAATTTTCATTTTTTTTTTTTGCAAAAAAATAATTTTTTGTGAAGAGCTATGGATTTTTCAAATTGTTTTAAAATCAATCCCGTCTCCTTTTTTCCTTGGTATTGGTCCTCGAAAAGGTAAAATACAAGGCACAATTTTACCTTGTGCAGGGAGGGAAGCAAATTATTTCCTGTTTATTTGGTAAAGTAATGAAATTTCTGAGCTAGTACTCTCTCAAAACGAAAATCCTGTATACTCTTTTGTCTTTCTATGTAATACTTATTTATTCAACCAAATGTAAGGGCATAGCTTACATTCATTCTCAAGGCTCAATTAAAGGATTTTTCTCGAAGATTGTAGCTATATATTATTCTTATGAAGGTTAAAGATAAAAGCTTTTGTATCCGATTGCAATCTCTAAATTTATTCTTTATCTCTCAAATTTTTTGATGTTATATCATAAAAACATCAAAAGTAATACAAACTTATATTAATGTGCTAACATTCGAGCCACTTCATCACTCTTCTAAAATGATAAGCTCACTCTCGCTATTCATTTAAAATAATGAGCCCGGTCTCGCTCAATAATTTTGAGCGGCGCTAACTAATGCTAGCGTTTTAGTGTTATGTTTTGATTCAATAAAGTAACGGGAATAGTTAATTTAAATTGCACACACGGAAGGGATTTAAAAACTATCTTTCCTTATGATACCAAATTGGAGAGCGATCTGTATACCAGTTTACTTGAAACAGCTGGATAAGTCAGTCTACCTCACTAGTGCTCCACGATTTTGACAATGAACGAAATTATTCAACAAGTAGTTTGCCTTAAATTTTGTGTTGTGAACAAAATTTCATGTGTTGACGCGTTGTAAATGTTAGAAAAAACCAGCGGATATGAGTGGTACAAAGGGTTCAAGAAGGGCCGTGACATTGTTGAAGACATGTCAAGGTGATACTCATTGTTTTTTTAATATTTGTGGTCTGGTGTATCATGAATTTGTTCCAAAGGGAAAAACAGTCGATACCGAGTACTATTAGGGCGTACTAAGGGATTTGCATGAGAAGATCCGTCAAAAACGGCCAGATTTATGGAAGAAGAAATAATGGATTTTCACAACGATAAAGCACCATCACACAGAGCCATGATTGAGAGTAAATTCAAACCCAAACATGCAATAAATACCATCGATCGACCCCCATATTCACCTGATTTAGCTCTTTGTGACATTTTTTTGTTCCCCAAGCTTAAAATGCCCTCCGTGGACTCCGTTTTGAGTCTATTGAATCCATAAAACAAAATTCGTAGAAGGAGCTAAAGGTCATCCCAAAAAGTACATATAATAAATGTTTGGAGGACCGGAAAAAGCGTTGCATCCAATGGAGATTATTTTGAAAGCGAAAAAATTAATTTTAATAATTAAAAGTGAAATTTGTGTTTTATTTGACAATTCCCGGTACTTTTTATACAAAATGTATGTTGGTAAGGGGGCTACACTTTTTACTACTAATTAGTATTTCGTTTCTCTTAGTACTATTCAGGATTTGATGATCCTAGAAACGAATAAATGAATGAAGAGAGATGTTTATGATCTATTTATCAATTATTTGTAAAATAGTTACATAATTACTCCAATGTTTCTCATACCTTTGATACTATTATGAGCCCTCATTAAGAAAAATAACTATCCATGTAAATGCAAGTACTTTCTAAATACTTATACAATATTGATAGAAACTTAAAAAAGAATCAACCCCAATTACATGGGTCCTTCAAAGTCTTCATAATTCTATTTTATGGCTCATTTAACCCCATTTATTATATATGCCAAACTCCGGATTTTTTCATTACTGTAATTACTATCATTTATCATGGAACGGAAGGCATTTGAAAGAGAAGAGAATCCTACTAACAATAGATTGTATGTATATGAGTAAATTATAATTGAATTCAAGAGAGTTGCAAATATTATATTTTTTTCTCTTATTCATCACATTACTTGTATGGTCTTTAATTTTTACACATGCCCCTTGCTTTACGAGTCAAAATGCCCCACTTTTAAATATTTAATATAAAATAAAGTATTTATTTTGAGTTCACGATGAATTAAACATATAATAACTAATAAAATGTTACTTATATTTTTTAAATTTATTTATAAACAACATGAAAAACTAAAACCTTTACGGATATATAACAAAGCTATAAAGTGCTTAAACATGTTGGACATTATATATCAGCAATTGTTTTGGCTTTACAGCTGCATCTTTTTACATTTTGAAGAACTTATTTTATAGTCTTTTTTGGAGATACAGAAATTGATATTTTTGAGTATGTCTGGATGTCTTTCCGTAGCACTATTACCCAAAAAATTACTCGACTTCTCTCTGTGTCACAAAAACTAAGAGTAGTTTTACCACAACATCGATAGACACCTGCTTATGTCAATAATCCAATGTAAACTTGAAGGTCAGTCAGTTCTTCAATTCTTGCATATCTTGTAAAATCTTCCTAATTAGTTATTTTCAATATGATTCTTTCAATATTAGGAGAGATAAATAGGCAAAATGTTGAAAGGATATAAATCGAACCGGCTATGGCAAATATTTTGGGCCCAGAGGTAATTATTATGAGTATAATTAATACCCTCGTTTTTGCCAATAAGGACAATTTAATCTTTTCATTTTTTGAGAAGAAAATATCCCATTCAAGAAAAAAAAAGTATTTTTCATATGAGAATGAGTCAAGTATTCATTTAAATTATCTTTATCAGACAAATTGTTTTCAAACTTCGGATCTTGCAATTATTCCTCATCAAGGATCTTTTTATAAGTTACTTTTGTGTTATGTTCATGTAAATCCATATTGCATTTCAAATAAGAGTTATCATACTCTCAGTCCAAAATGATCAATTTGGTCTCTAGAAAAATATACATTAATATTCTTTTGGTCTTTCCTATGTATATGATTTTCTAAAATTATTGCAAATATAAAATGTCATTTATATACTGGGTTCAAATGACAAATAAGACAATATTTTTACAAAAGTCATTTTCAGCAAAAATAAAATGATAAAAATATTTTTTTTTACTTTTTCTAATGTTGAGGTTTATTAGGGAAATTCAAGAAATTTAAAGTCTAAAAAATGTCAATAATAGGTATTTTTTATATGTACAATTTGATAATGGACCATTTTGACCAATAAGAGGAAACAAGGATTAACTGATTACAATATTAGATCATTTTAACGTGGACATTTGTTTGTATGTAGACTGGAAGGTTTTTATGAATGTGTTTATGTATGTATATTAAATAAATATGCTTTTCTCTATTGTCAAGAAATAACCTTTTTACAACAAAGATTTTATGTACCTATCTATGTACGTACAACAACACATAAAATGTGTGTTTAGAATGTAAAACAAACATATAAATTTGTACTTTTTTGTGACATTTTTATTATGAAGGTCTTATTTATATGTATGTAATATTCTTTAAGGACTCCTTTGTTTTTGTTTTTTAAATTGAAACCCTTGGCCAGCAATGTAAAAAAAATAATCAATTCATTTTATATCTATTTATGTATCTATAATGAATTTACCTGGTTGTTATTCCATTATTTCTTACCATTAAGGTCTTTTAAAGGAATACAAAATTAGAAATGTATAAAGGTAAAGAAGTATTTATACAAAACTTAAAACTCTTTAATTTTCTTCTCTTCATAACTGAGTAATGTTTTTTTAATAATGATAATTTAAAAGGACCACTTCTGAACACGTTTTACTCGATATGACCGCAATTAGCTTTAATCAAGGAGTCCAAGCAACGACAAAAGGCAGAAAGTGGGCGAATTACCTTCTTTGGGTTGCACTTTTTGACCTAGTAGAGATCGTACTGAGCATGATTGATGTACTTGCCACATCACACCCATTTCAAAACGTTGAACACCGTATTTCTGTTGTACTTTGTGAATTGGATGATATCTTTCATAGCGTTTCCGGGAGAGAAAAAAATGGAGAATCACTTTGCATTACTGTTCTTGAACCCTCATTTGGAAGACTAAGAGTACAATTCTTCTAAGCTTATAAGAAAATACACCAGTCATATAAAAAAGTCATTTGTAAAGAATTTCCTTGTCTAAATACTTCTGTTCACCTCAGCATGTAGTCGGAATCGATGGGAGGGGAATACATCCTTCGAACACCCTAAGCCAATGGGGAAAAGGAGGGCATATTTATTAAGGACTTAGATAAGTGTACAGAGTTTTTTACTACCCCTTTTAAAAAAAAATTGAATCCATTTTTTTAAAGACAACATTTCTAATTGATTTTAAAGGACTTTTTTTATGTCATTCTATTTATAATTGTATTTTAAATGAACTTTTTCCAAAAAATAAATTCCAAATCTTATTCCATAGTAAACTATAATGAACATTTCAAAGGAGTGGGGGTATCGATTTATTGCCTAAAACTGGCTCTTGCCAAAAGGGGCACAGACCATTGGATTATTGTTGGTTCAAATAAACTTTGCTAGCAAATGTCAATTTTTGTTTTACTGAAGTAATGTCATGCTCCAGGTTTAAAAACCTGAATGTATTGAGGTTTCAAGTAGGAATGATTCCATTCTGAGTTCCTTTTCTCTCTCGCATACTCTGTCCTCCTCTTCTCACACATTAATTCAATTAAAATATCAACCCCCAAATGTATTTTTATATTGTGTGTTGATAAATGTGTAGATTGGGAGATTTTTAAACTATATGTATTATCCATACGTATGTATGTAAAGACATTTTAATTGTCTCTTGTCAAAAAAAAACGACAACAATAACAACAAACAATGGGAAGCTGACAGCAATTGCTTTATAAATATCTCAGGAGTGACAATTAAATTCAATTGTGCGTCATGGGTTCTTATTATATTTATATTTATGTAGAAAGGAAGAAAGCTGCACTTGAGCTTTGCTTATATAATACTCCATATGTTCTCATAAATCAATTTCCCCCTCTTTCTATAATTAACATGGGATTCGTACTTTACATATAAATGCACACTATGAATATAACTATGTATGTACAGGGGTTATCTTATATAACCGTACACATTTTATTATTTTCAATCCGCTGTGACATTGGTCCAAAATTACGGAGGAGGACAACAGGACATCTTCTCTCTGAACAGAGGAAGCTGAGACGGTTGGAAAGAGCGAAGAAGTTTCTAAATATTCAAAAGGCCAAGAAAAATTTGGGCAAAGTTTTGCTCTTTTCTGATGAAAATTGTTTCACCGTTGATACCACTGTGAATAAGCAGAACAGCCAAACATCCAGAAAATGTATCAGCTTCAGTGAGTCATGTCTTTATAACGCCAGCACAGGCGAAGTCTGCCCTCCCCTTTTTGTGGAGAGAAAGGAGTGGCTAAATTTAGATGCTTATATCTAACTTCTTCATAATAAAGTGCTACCTTGAGTCAGACAAAAGTTCAGGAACAACTTTGTTTTCACTCAAGATGGAGCTCTGTGTTATAACACCGCAAAGTGCCAGACCTACTTAGGGACTACTAACGCAAACCCCTTGGACTACTTTATCTAGGTGCGTCTGGAGGAGAGGGTGCGTGCTACTTCTCACAGGCAGTCCAGTCTCTAGAGGCTTCCATCAAGAAGGATTGGACCAATCTTGAGTCTAACTTCATAGTCAAGGTCTGCAAGGGATTTAGGTCTCGTAGTGAGGTAATTATTAGAACTGAGGGCTCATATATTGAATACAAGTTGTGGCAAGTACTAATTTTTGATGATTTTACTAAAAAAATCTCCTCACAAAAAATTGAAAATAATAAAATGTGTACCACTAAAGAAGATCAACCCTGTATATTCTATAGTTGTTTTTATATGTATTCAAGTAAATTCAATAGATAATACTTAGATGCTCTTCTTTTTCTCATCTATGTATTTTCTTTTTATATTTGTATCAAAAATAGTCACATAAATCATCCTCGAGAGAGCCGAGGAAGGGGGGGGGGAGGGATTCGAAATATTATATAAAAATATATATATAATGTGCTGCTGTTCATGTCTGAAATTGATGTAATATATTTGATGTCATGTTCCATGATGATTCATAGAGTGCTTAAATTTATCATGGCCATCAGAGTTCATTATTCTTTTTTTTAATAGTAGTTCCATTAACAGTATTAGGATCCATATAATCAAACTCCAGCCCTATTTAAATCATTTGGAATATCCTGTCTAATCTATGGAGAGATACTCAACTTCATTCAGAGTGTCTTTTAAAACCCATGTGATATTTATATTGATCCATGATATTTTGGTAACCACTTTGTAGATCTCAATATTTTGTAAATTTATTTTAATAAATTGTATTGTTTTTTTCGGAACAATTTTTTTTTAGTATTTATACCAAGGTGATTTTCCTTTCTCGTAAAAGTTGAACAACTTTTTCTCTGACCTACCCTAAAGTTATACGACATAATACATTAATAATACAATTGAAGTAGTCCCGTATGCACGTATTTTATTTAGGTGCGACTATGGGGTATTCGGCTTTAATAGAAAGATAAATAATAATTCTTAAAAAATTATTGAACCTCCCTGAGATTACAGACTGTAAGATAAAGTGGAGCCTTTAGCATATGTATTAATAATACAAACCCAGGCAGGGCCGTTCGAAAGATCATATACTTTTTTATTTGGGAGGAGGGGGTTTAATATGGAAAAAAGTTCAAAAATTTACAGCTGTTCACAATTTTTGTCAAAAATCTTGCACTTTTAAAAAAAATGAAAAAAATTTCAAAAATCCATAGCTATTCTCGCAAAATTAAATTTTTTGGAAAAAAATTCAAAATCTACAACTGTTTACAAAAATTGAATTTTCAGAAAAACGAAATTCAAAAATTAAATTTCTGATACTAAATTTTTCGTAAAAAACTTTTAAAAATTCATAGCTATTCATAGAAAATTTAATTTAAAAAAAAAAAAAAAAAAAAAAATTCTAGGAGAAAGTAAACATTTATTTATTGGGGGGTTACAACCCCTACAACCCACCGTGCGAACGCCCCTGCCAGGGTGTGTTTGTACTGTGTATATATTTAATTTATTTTCTATATAACATATATGAAATAAATTAGTCCCACTCTGACTATTCACTCACTAACAAGTAAACTTTCTTTTACCTTATTATCGTAGAAGAACTGGGATGAGTACTCAACGTCTCCAAAGATGCACAATAGTTGAAGAAGAATAAAGTAATAGGAGAGGATTACTGATGTTTCTGAAACCTTTATCTGAGCTAATGTTCAATTGTTTCCATTTTTTGAATACCTAGAGATGTTCAAAGCTCTGTTTTCAGTTCAATTTATTAATGAGAAAAATTCTTCTTTGTCAATATATAATGGCACATATTATGATACTCATCTTCGTGTTCTTTTATGATTTAAAATCTTTTCACGAATGAACATCAATTTAGTTTTCGAACAGCGATTATTAACTCTTATAATTTACAAATGATTACTCTCAAAATGAATAATTAATTATTTCAAATACCATCAATAATAAATTAAGAATTTTTGTGGTAGATAAACAACACATTGACAGAAATAAAATATAGTAATCTACTTTTTAAGTCCAACGACAATGCTCATATAATTAGGCATCTATTTATTCAAGTGTGATATTCCCTAAGGAATAAAGACATATTCCATATTTGATGAATGCGGTACCTATGTATATAAAAATACACTTTGGTACATATTCTATGCTTACAATAAACCTAAAGATGTCCTAAGTATATAGTGACGGCGTGTTCTCATTAAAGACAGAGATAACATATATGATTTGTATGAGAGTTATAAGTGTAAATCCTTATTGGAATCGAAGTAGAATTGAAGTTTGATATGGGAGTCATTCATACATATGGCCTTGCTAGGTATCGAAAGGGTTTTTGTTTATCTTCTTCCTCTCATAGCTGTTAATAGCTAATCTAATAAAATAGGGTATCGTATTTTAGATTTGCAAAAAATAACACTTTGCTTAGAAAGTTAATATCTTAAAATTTATAAACACAAAAGAATAAATAACTCTTCCTCGTGATTTTTTAGAAAATATATTTTGGATCTTGCTTTTTTTACAAATAATATATTTATTGTATTTCTTTAGTTTAATTTATATTTTTCGATTAAATTAGATTTTAACATGAAGTATATTATGTCTCTCAAAAAGAGTTCAAAAAACTCATCAAAAAAGTCTTGCAACGAAATAGATGGGTTTATTGAATTGCTGGTGTCAAAAGTGGCCTCTACACCCTCACAAGGCTCTTTCCACCCACTTTTTAGGTAGCTCTCTGGACAGTCTGGTGTGAACCCCCAAGATCTCTTGCATGGGCCCGCATGGACTTGGGGAGATTGACCTGGGCTACTTTCTTGAACTCCTCCAGATCCAGTTTGATCTTTTTGACGGAGCTCTTCTTTCCTCTCCAAGGTTTCGTACATGCTTACGGCGTAGACAGTTGCCCTGGAGACACTTAACTGCTTGGAGTGCGTGTATTGAAAATTGACGATCACGTTCAAGTGTCATTTTCTCGACTTGTCCCTAAACTGGAGAGCTCAAGTTTATTTTGTTTATTAATCAATTGCCCATTTTTTAATATATCAAAATATGAATTAATTTCAATCACTCAATCTTCTTTAATTATTGAATTAGTAAGAGTTCAGATTTCAAAGGCCCACTCGGTATAATGACAAGTACTTTGGAAAATGACAATTCATATGTAGATTACGCACTAGAAAAAGCATTCTAGGACATGTTTTATAAACCTCCAGCAGAGCTGTTTTTCTTCAAAACAGATTTCAAATGTTTCTGCTTTTTTTATTAACATACGCAGAGGGCATAATATTCTTTTACATTGTAGACTGTTGAGTCATAATGTATTGCACTTATATATATTTATATATGTACAGATCCCATTTGAAGGAAGCAACAATTTTATAGTACAACTACTTCCGTTAGCATCATCGTCGCAATATGAATTTTATGATGCCCTACATAATAATATTATTTAAAATGGGATTAAACATTCTTTTTAAAAGCACCGATTAAAAAGAAAGGGATTTATGTATTTTTGAAATATTAGTTTTTAGATTCCTTATTCAAAAAGAACGTATAAAGACATATTTGCTTATAGATACTTATATTATAACTTTTCTTTCTTATCCATTTAGAAATGTGTATTTCCTTTATTTTTTTAATTTTTTTTGTTACTACTTTTCTTTAACATAAATTTATGTCATATATTTATTTAAAAATATGTGAAAAGTTTTAAGACAACTTTAATAATGTTTTATTCAAAATAAAACTCTATGTAAAGTTTTTATTTTTGTATTTTACATTTTTTTATAACATTATTATTATTACTAATATGACTTTTATAATAATTATACATATTAGTAATAGGGGAAAGGATATAAAGAGAGTTTATACTAAATATTTCCATTTACCGCTGTCGTAATATGTAATTACATTTGAACTAGTTATGGTACGATTCCTAAAAAAATTCCAATGCCGATTCCGGTACGTTTTTTATTAAAAGTTCCCAAAAAAAAAAAAAAAAAAAATTCAAACATGATATATTTTTTGGATAAAAATTACAAAAATACTTATTTATTCCAAAAAAACTATTTTTTCTGGAATAACATTTGAAAAATTAAATAAAATGTCAGATATAAATTTTTTGTAAAAAAAAATCAAATATTCAATTTTATTTTAAAAAGCATAAATATCTTTATTTACTTTTTAAGAGGGGGGCGGTATTTTTTTCATAACTTAGAAAAGTAATAAATAAGAACAGAAATCTCAAATTAAACATTATTTTATCGATGCCGATTTCGATTCCAGAAAAAATAACCGATTCCGATTAATCTTTGCATCACTAATTTTTATATTCAGTAGGCCTAAACTTTCATACGTTGTTATGAAAGTTGTTAAGATGGTGTAGGATGAATTTTGAGAACTGAACTTTATGGGGTTTTTAGTTATAGATAACTAGTCTGATTATTATTATTATTTTATTTTTTTGAGAAATTAACAACTATCCTATTTATGGCAATGCATTTATTCAATTTTGAATGTCATTAATCATTGATGAATATATTTGCTCTTTCCTCTTTAAGACCCTCGGAATAAGTAGGGGATTTACTTATGACTAAAATTTTTGGGAATTATAATTAGGTGTAAATTTTTGAAAATTATTAACAATTATTCTTATTGACTCAAACCTTTCACTATATTTTAAAATTAAATTATTGGTTAACAAATAGTAAATATGTCAATGGTTCAAAAACACTTTAATGTCGTCTTCATATCTCGCAATACCCAAATATTAAATCCTAATGTGTCAGTATCAACATCTCCGACGTTTTATTTATCTACACTATCTTAGGTGGACCTGAATACGGAAAAGATGCTATCTTGTATTTATAGTTACGATGTGACTGCGTTTTCAAACACTTTTGGAGAGGTTAATATTTTACAGAGTTAATATTAGTTATTTGTATATGATTTATGCTAAGTTTACGTCCTAGTCACAGGTTCCACTGTCTATTAGTATCTAGAGTAAGGTAGAATTGAAGTTGTGCGATATTCTCAAGTTGGTTTCGCAGTGGGCTTGAGGAAGAAGGGATCACTTTTCTTCCATCAGAGGCTACGACTCCTAAGCAATTTGTTTAGGCCAGATATTTTGCTCTGAAGGTGTCTTGGACTTCCTCAGGGATGCTCTATAAATCTGTCATTTCTGTGCTACAAAACTTTGTTGACTGTGAAGATCTTGTTGTCGGAGAATATCTTAAAAGTAGACAGATAACTACTTAAGTAATTAAGGACTTTATAGCATCTTTCAAGCCGTAAGGCCTTCATACTGTTGGTGAAGATATGTCTTGTAGCCCTGACAAAGCTGTTAAGGCCAAAGTCATCATTAACTGCCCTCCTGATGGTGATTTTGCCCTCGATAAACTCGTCAGCCAATCGGCACATTGATGCTGTTTGACCTTTCTTGATCTTGGTGTCTAGGGACTTGTCTCAAACCATTTCTTCCACTTCTTGCCTTACTTTTGACTCATTTTCCGTTCTCCTTGGCCACCCTGATATTCTGGACTATTCTCACAGCCATGCCGACAATATCTGAAATTCTGTTTGGATCAACATCTGTGTCGAGAAGATCCAAACCCCTTTCCCTTTTGTATTCCTGCTTACTAATTTTTCGTCAGATTTTGATCGAATCAAAACAATGGCCAAGAAAAACAACAAATGTATCTCAACATTGCTTGAGATGTCATCTGAAATCTTAATTAGCGCAAAAAAAAAAAAAAAATGCCGCGGAAAATTTTGCTATCGCACTCTGTATAATATATATTTTCTTAGGAGGGGGGGGGGCAGGGGGATACTGACAAGATTTTGAGTTTGCTCCACATGAAAGAACACGTTGTTGTAAAAGTGGATTTCAGCACTCAAAATATAGTTTGAGGATTTTTCTAGGATGAAATCCATGATTCTGTTCAAGTATGAATAATCCATCATGTCTAGTGATAATTACTAACATAAAAGTGATTGGGAGTTATACTATTGGAATCGTTACCGTGCTTATTAATTTTTGTTTTTCGTATTATAATAATTCTATTACATAGTGGGATTTTGTTGGTGTGTTCATTGAATATTTTGCGGCATGATTCCATCATTTTTTTTACCGGAAAACAATTATTTAATAAGTTTTATAGTAGTACACTTTTCAAAATTTGTATAAATGTTTCCAAAAGAATATCAATTTTCTCCAAAAATAGTAAAAATGGTCTATAAATCTCATTTATATATATATACGTATATTAAGGCGAAATTTTCTTGAAGCAAAATGGCGTTAAGGCAAAATGTCCTGAGACAAAATAGTTGAATGCAAAATTACCTAGTGCCATTTTTTATCAATTCTTATTGGCAAACAGTTAAGGAAATTTCAATTTATTTGCAGTTACAAAGTTTAATCAAACTGTGTTGATATAGTGTTTTACGCCTTTATTTTTTCAATAAAAAAACTTTACGCTGGTTAGGGGGTGATTGATTGATAAAGTATTTCATTAGTGGAGCATCACTGACAAAAGGTAGATAATCCCTACTCTAGTTTATAATCCACCATTTTGTTTGTAGGGGTCAATGGGCCAGTCCTACGTAGGATGTTTTGCGCCTCAGAGGTTTATCCTAAAACCACTTATCACACTGTGCTCTTGAAATGATCAATGCTTCTTCATATATACAACGTAGATTTCTACAAAAATTATCTTTTCCCCAGGGAAAATCCCTCACATAAGTCAAAAGCTCAAGCGTTTGCATCTATTTCTCAACCTGAATGAATAAATGAATCATAGCCAATCTATAAACAGATCGTTCCCACGTACATCCTTAAAAATACGTATGAAACATGCCTCTATATACTCTAGTTTATAGCCCCCCTCATGGAATTTGGTTTCGAGGAGGGAGTTGTCCTACAAAGGATTTTTTCAACCTAGGGGTTTATCCTAGAACCACTTAATACACTTTTCTCTTACAAGTACTAAATGCAACTAAATATACATTGTACACTTAAACAGAAAAAATTTCTCCAACATAATGATATATCTTTTAATTATGCAAATACGCGTACAAACATTTGGATATAAGTATATACACACCCATTAAACAGGAACAGGAATAAACAGAATTACGTACCTCCTACAATCGAGTAAGATTAATGGGAGAGGAAAACCAAAAAACATAACACACATAAAGCGCAAAATAAGAAGTCAAATATAAATACATACATATAAGTCTAGAGGTTCGGGCTTAAATTTTGGACTGTCCTGGGCTGGACTACAGTCTTCAGTTCTAAAGAAGGACAGACAGAACTCTATATACAGCTCTTATGTTCATTTGTAAATTAACTTAAGAAAGAAAAAAAAAAGGGGAAGGACTTTATCCCTTATCCTTAAAAACATTGTTTTCCTTCTACATAATCAAGGAATTGACCGGAAAGATTATGGCAACTGTCTTTTGGATTGTCAAGGAATACTCCTCATTAACCATCTGGAAAAGGGTAAAACTATTACAGGTACATATTATAAATCGTTATTGGACTGTTTGAAAACCAAGCTGCAAGAAAAACGCCAACAATTGGCCCACAAAAAAGTCATTTTCCATCAAGACAATGCACAAGGTAACACCTCAGCAGTTGTGGTCACTAAATTAATTGAAATAGGGTTCCAACTCGAGATGCCCACAGCACTAGCAATCTCACTCGCTTTTATTTTTCTGTCATCCATCACCATATCATGGATTTTATTAATGATTTCTGGAGAAGTAACCGCAACAGAGCGTTCAGAACGTTAAGCGTTACTTGTGCCCATATGGCCACTCCAAAAATTTTGAAACTACTTATAAACTGTTCTTATCAAAGGCGCAGAGTCCTCATAATGTTTACCAAGCTTCTTTTTAGTCTTCTGATGCGTTTTGCCTTTCATAAAGTAATTATTTTTCATCCATTTCGTCACAAAAGAATTCACAAAATTCTTTTTTAGTTCTCTCCACTTCCTCGATTCAAACGGATGCCAAATAGAAAGAAATAGACCTATCTGAAAGTTGGTATGTGCTCTTTCAAGAGATGCTACTAACTAAACATAACTTGGATAAGCACTAGTGTCATCTCTCAGACTTTGGATGGACTTTTCAAACGACCCTCGCATATTTTCTTTTGTACATCGTATCTAAACTGTTTTTGTGACTCTTTTAATGATAAATTATAATTCATATAAATAAGTCTATTCACGAACACAAAAATATTCAACAGTTCGTTTAATTTTAGTTATTTTTATTCAATAATATAATGTCAAACAGAAAGCATATATTTTGTAATTTTGTTTGACTAATTATCTATGAATATTAACTATTAGAAGCATGTTTTTACATACGGAATTATTATAATAATAATTATATAGGAATTTTTTGCTCAATGCACATCACATAATTTATTATATTATCCCCCCTCGCGTCCCTCCTTTCTCATTAATTCAAATGAATGAAAATAATGCAACAGGGCACTACTTCGATTCATTTATTATCAAAATTATTATTTATTATGTAAGTACATAATATATTTTACCTAACTAATTCTTAATATTATTGAGAGGGGGGTGAATAACAATAACAGCAGACGAGAAAGTAAAAAATAAGTGTGTGTGTGTGTATATAAATAAATATTTAGTACACAATATTGAAAAGAAAGTTCCAAAAGGAAACTAACTTCATCTATGTAATACAGAAAAAAAGATGTGAAAGAGAGAAATCTAAAAAAAAAGAAAGAGAGAAAATAATATATATAGAAAGAAAGGAATAAACTTTTTGAAAGCCTTTCTTTTGAAATTTCATTATTAATTTGAATATATTATATGTACGTTCTGCCTTGGAAATAAAACTGAATATTTATTAATTTTATGGGAGATGTTGGAGAAAATAGATCTTCTTTGTCTGTCATTCAATTTTCTTTATTCCTTCTTTAAATATGTAGTAATTAAACATTCCAAAAGCATACTGACATCGTTAGAGAACATTCATGATAGTGTATGTACATAGTCGTAGGCGAATAATAAGTAAAAATAATCGTTAAAAAAAATAAGAAAAGAAAATGACATTTAAAATAATTTAAATAAAAGTGCAAATATGTATATGAGCAAGTGACACGTAATTAACTTTAATTAGGTACATGAGGATTATATAGATATATTTATATATGATAAATGAAATACTTCTATGTTATTTATGCAATGTGATTGACCCATAAATTTAAAAAAAATAGGAAGCATTCTCCTCTCGGTTCTACCTGAACCCCTGTGAGGGTTGAATTGGCGTTGGAGCTTTTTTAAAAAGGGCACATTTTGTATTTCATAAAAACAAGGTTATTAACTCCTTCTGTAGTTGTGGTCAAGAGGGCTGATCAGTGAATTTTTATTCAAATTCATATCAAATATGTGCCTCAAGGAGAAGATTTAGTTAGTTAAAATGCTGTTTGCCATAGATATACATGTAAGATAAAGAACACGACTACACTTGTGAGTATAATTGCTACTACAACATATCCTAATTATACATAGAAATTGTCATCAACTATTCTCTTCATTTTCGAACATTTCATAAATTTTAGAATAAAAACTTTTTCATTTTCTTATTACATTATTTTATATTTTTCATACAAGAGTGTAGGACATATGTTTATAAGATGCTCTCTACTCTATGATTCTTTCGTACAGACATTGGATGTTGAATTCATATTTTTCTATTTACTCAGGATGGCGAGAATGGGTCCGTGACCTGTGTATGCTTGTACTAGAAGTTTTATTTTCTGACATCCAAATTTGACCATTTTTGGCATTGGTTTTTTCAGCATGATGTGTGTATGTTTTATACTTTGTATTGCTTACACCAGACTTTGTATAAGAAACTACGTATTACCCGCTTAATGAAGCTTTTAGTCACTCCAACCAACTTTTGGTTTTGATTCTTAGTTCCTATTTTTGCTAGGTTATCTGCAAATTCATTTCCTGTCATATCATTATGACCTTTGTACCATTCGAAATATAAATTTTTCTTACTTTTGTCTCTGTTCAATATTTGTTTTCACTATTTGACTTCATCACTTGTAGAACGGGGATTGAGAATAGCCGCAATTTCTTATTGAGAATCTGATTGAATTATAAATTTTCTTTATGGTTTCTCTTGCTTGAAAAGAGCTTCAACTTATTGTGCGATGGTGAATACTTCTGCTTGAGGGTTCGTTGTTCATCAAGACTGATAATTGGTGAATGGACATATCACCTGAAGGGATAGTCTATCCAGCTCATGTATTTCCTTGTTCATCTTTGGATCCGTCCAATAAGAAAATATCTCTTGTTATAATATACTATTTAATATCTCTTTTATAAGTTAATAAGAAAAGAAATTTGAAGTGTTATCTCAGTCTGTATCCAGAAGATAAAGTACATGGAAAAAACCTTTACTGAAATATAAATATATGAATTCTTTAATTTTTTTTTATTTTTAGTGATCTGTATAGAGTATAAAATTATGAACGTGTATATTATGGACAATATATAAACCTTTCAATGTTTAATACTGTTATTTTGATATCATAAAGTACCAGTGGTCAACAATGCTAACCACTACCAAGAAAGAATCTAATCCTAACAAAATAGAGTGTCAAACTCTCACTAACATTGATATATATACCTATACAAGTAATATGTAAAATTAAAAAAAAAAAAAAAAAAATTCATTTTTTTAGTCAAGGTTACTTAAAGGGTTAAACCATCATTTGATCCAACATATACACTTTAGTTAAAGGTCCTTTGAAGAACAGAGAGACTATAATAATCATATAATTTTAAGGGGCATTCGCAGGATTATATTTTTTTTTGAGGGGGGCGGGATTGGATTTTTTTTCTCCAACCAACTTCCAAAAATCTTTAGATATTCATACTAAATTTCAAAAATTAAATTTTTTTGAAAAAAATTTTTAAAGAATAAATTTCAAATATTAAAATTTCAAGACTCCATAGCTATAAAAAAAATTGAATTTTTTGGAAAAAGATTTCAAAAATCCATAAGAAAACATATATAATAAAAATTTCAAATATCCACAACTATTTACAAAAATTTTAAATATTAAATTATTTGGAAAAAAAAACTTCAAAAATCATACCTATTCACAAAAAATGCATTTAAAAAAAAAACTGCAAAAATCCAAAGTTACAAAAAAAAAAATTAAATATTTAGTGAAAAATTTCAAATATTCATTTTCCTGAATCTTTTTTCGATAAATCTATACCTATTGACAAGAAGTGAAATTTTCTGGAAAAAAATTTAAAATAATATTTTTTTTTTTAAATTCTGACCAAAATATTATTGTAAAAAGGAAAAAAAATTGTGGACGCATCTCATTTTAGTAACTAATCAAACGACCTTTACTATTTACTTGAGCCACTGATCCAGACTCCTGGGGGAGCATCGACATACTTTCATGTTCCGAAGACATGTTCAAAGTATTCACGGAAGTTTATGACATTATTGCCCCCCCCCTTTTCTCCTCCCCCATGTTCCCATTTGGTGAACATAATGTACGTACTCTATTATAGCTTTTGTTTGCAATTTCAAAACCCCTCCCACCTACGTATGTGCTTGATTGAGTGTTATTATTAGAGTTATTTATGTCGAGACCTTAAACTTGCGTTTTCTTTATTATTATGTTATTGATCTGTGATATTCAATTGAGTCAGTATTCATTGAGAACTATTTGAGTATAGTTCTTATTTTTTATATCCAATTTATATTGATATGCATCAGTCGAGATAGCAACGACTCCAAGATTCATGTTTACAAGGTTCCTATAATACTATCTACACTTAATTTGAAGTAGTTATATATATACGGTATCATATATGTATGTGTGTACATTAAATTTATTATCTCTTCTAAGATTTATAACCTAAATTTGCAATTTATTTGTGTTTCATTTCACTTTTTTGTTGTTGTTGTTATTAGATTAATAGTCTACAATGACGTCAGGAAAGAAAGGAGAAAGGGACAAGAAGGTAGCTGTAGGTACTACATTTATAGGCATCCTCCTTTAAAATCCAACAAGATACACACGTAATGAAAAAATACAAACCATAACACAATGATATCCCTAAAACATCGAAAAGTTAATTCATGTAAGCATTTTTTTGTCAGGTATTTTTTCTTTTACATATGTTTCCTTTTTTAACACGGCGTCACCCCACATATATAAAAATGCATTTCGCTGTCAATGTGTCTACTTCTTTATTCTTTATCAGTATCCTAAGCCCGGATTGGTTGAATTCGAATTAGTTCTTATTAATTTGTGAACAGTGTTGCGGAATAATTGGCTAACAAAGCCCTTAGGGGCATATACTAATTAATACTTTTGTTAGTTTTTAACTTAGTGCTGCAAAACTTGCGGCAAAATAATGCAACTCCCTGAGTGATAATATTATTTAATGTAGAATATAGATGTATATTACTCACATAGAGGGCGCTATGAACATTATTCTGAGCATGCACCATTTTTATTAACAAATATTTGAAACAGGCCAACAAACTACCCCCGGCCTTTAACCCCCGGCCAACTCCTCCTGGACCCTTTACTCAGCCCCCATAACATTATTATGGAGAAGTACAGTTACTAAATCATAGAGGGCCAAAGTAATATATTAATGTTATAGTTTTTTGGAGCGGTTGTGGAGCAATGAAACTTTCAAGTTCGATTTGGAAAGTAATTATGAGTTCTATGAATCATCAAATTTTAATACTAAAATAAGAACATTTTCCTATTAAAATAGATACTTAGCCTGATTGTTTTGCCATATGCATGAGATATAAGATACAATAAATATTTCTAATAATACCTAGTCTAATTTCCTTAATCCAATGACAAAAATTGCAAAAACATTGAATTTCAGTAGGTCGTTTATACAATGAATTTAGGGCTTGATTATATTGAACTAGTTAGTACATGATGTTATAATAAATATCCAAGGAGGGAATTTCGGATAACTCCTTAAATACGGTGAAATAGTGTCATCCTTATACAAAATAAGTAGATTAATTATATCTGATTTTTAATATATGTATTTCAATATTACAAAAGTCAAATAGAATTAATCACGGCAAGTCTTCTCAAGTAGTAGTCATGGAAAGTTTCAACATATTGACTTACATGCATATCATTTTCTGATAACTTATACTTGGTAAATGAACGGTGTATTGTAAGATTACAATATTTGGCGTAGTCAAAATTTTGTCTCAACGTCACATGGTATTTTTAAGCAGGTATTCCATTTTTTTACATCTAAATTCCCCTGAATTATTAATTAGGGCTCATAAGTCGGAGTCGGGTTAGAACACAGAAAATATGAATATTTATCATTGATTTAGAGTTGCTAATTTTAAAATACCTGCAGATTTAGAGCCGGGATCTCTAAACATGATAAATCCAACCTCGAAAAAATCATTGGAATTATACTCTAGAAATTAAACTTAACTTTTCAGTCCCTCAAATAATAAATCAATTCAAACAAGTTTATTAAAAATACACACATCAATACACATCATTATTCTTAATTTATAGTGTGTTATAATATTTTGTAATCTTGGTTTTGAATCTCTAAATTTCAATTATATGAATCTAAATCGATTTCACTAATTGTTCAAATATACTCACTTTATGAATTTATCACATTAGTATGGAAAGATCAATGGAAGAATAATATATCATATTAATTAGTTATATGGGGAAACTTAGTACGTAATGATCTTGTACAAACATAAACTGAAGTTGATATTTAATTTTTGAAGGACAAATTTATCAGTTTAAATAATTAATTTTATCATTTAATTCAGTAAAAATATTATTTCACCCTGAATACAGAAAATGAAATGTACATTTACTTGCTATCATATTATAGATACAATTATAATATTAAATATATTAATTTTTGGATGTAAAGACATACAATGAATGCAAGATAGATATGACTCTTCTATTTGCTCCGAAATCACTATGACTCTTGCGTTTTCTATTTTCTAGCACATTAACAGTGGGACTTTTTAACTATGAAATTAGACGTTTTCTATGCTATTGATTCAATCAATTTAAAAATCATTGCATAATTTTACTACGAACATAGCACTTAAAAACATGGTCCATCCTATATATTAGTCTTCCTCCACCCTTATTGATGGTGAAGAGCAAAATTCACAAAATTTAAGTTATTGGTATACAAGACAATAGAAGAAATCAATTTTTCAATTTTCGTAATCATCTTTTTTGGTTCCACATAATAGTCTTTCTACCTTTTAAATAAGCTATGACACTATGAATTCCATCAACTTGATTTAATCTACACAATCATTGAAACTGGAACCTTCTTATGATTTAGATGAGGATAAAAAGTCTTGCTCTAAAAACAATCTTAATTGGATATCTGACAAATTATTGAGTTGTTTGAATGTGTGAAACGCGTCTATTTGTTCATTTAATAATTCCAATGATATCCTGTGTCTTGCTTCTGAAGATACCCAGTTCGTATTTCACCTTTAGCAAGATTAAGTTGTGTGTTTTGGGTAAAAATTTTGATGGAACTACTTTGATCTTTTTTTATTTCCTTCTTTTTATTTTTCATGACATGTAAAATGATATGAGTTGTTTTTCAATAGGTTCTTCTTCAAAGTCCTTGTTCAAAAATGTTATGAGCCCACACTTGAATTCCAGTTGGTGTATTATTATAATAACAATTAATCAATCATAAATAAATGTATAGTTAGTTGAAAACTCTTCTTTTTTCAAGAAATGACAGGTGATCAGGTCAGGAGAAGTACAAAACATCGCAATTACTTACGTCATGAAGTCAAATCAATGAATTATATTCATAATTACGTTTTATATGGTTGTTAAAAGATTAAATGTTTGGTCGTATGGTTGTTTTTTATTGTATAGCCTGTAAAATGCTGAGGGGTAGATGGTTCGGGGGTGAATAGTGTTGTGTCTTGACAAAGGTGAGGAGACACAAACTATTTAAACCAAGGAATCCAGGATGACCGAGAGAAATTGGGAGAGGAAAGACGTGGAGGAATAAAACAAAGGTTGTCTAATAGAAACAATTATATTCTTATTAATACAAAAACCTACTCTGATACATACATAAAATACATGACTATTTTTACTTAAAACGAGGTAAAAGACTGTACTTTACACATATATATAGATACAAGAAAATAAGAGATGTAAGAGAACAAGTGGGAAGGAAACACGAATACATTACAAATTGATAGAGGGTACAAGGAGGTAACTGGTGGGGGGTATAGGATGGGGTAGTTGGACGGGGGGGCGTAAGAGACATACAATCGGATGTAATGTCTTTTTCTTGCAAGGTTGCAAGATACAATGAATGTGATCAATGTTCTAACTTTGATAAGTTGAACACAAAGAGTTACATGTTCAGTTGTTAGTAGTTTCCAATAGTTACTCCAATGTCGGACAGAAAAATTGGCTAAATACTGACTGATTTTAGGGTTTTTTGCTGTTTCACACTTGTTTCGTCTTACGGGGCAATATGATCCGTTTTCAACTTTTAACGTACGAAAATACCTTTAGGTTAAATTTTTCAGTCTTTAAATACATTGAATTTTCCTGAACAGACCTTAACATTAGAAAAGTAAAAAAACAATGTTTATCATTTCATTTTTGCTGAAAATGACTTGTGTACATAGATTATCTTACACGTAATTTTGAAGCAATTATTATAAATTATAGGTCGATTTTTGGTGGAGCAAATTAGAACTATGCTTCATTGCCCTATGAGCCATCTCTATTGTCTGTATCGTTTTTTTTTTGTGTAGTATGATTTCATAGTTATAGGTATTTGACCCGATGACTGAACGACAAATGATGATGGCAATTTGGAAGATTTCATAGGGCAATGAGGTATAGTTCTTCTTTCCCAAATACTCCACCAAAAATCGACCTATTATTTATATACTATTAAATATATTTTTATTATGACTAAAAATATAAAATAAATAGAGTATTTTTAGTGTAAGTATTTAAGAGAGAATATTTTTGACCCGTAAAGATAGCGGCATAGGGTTTTTTAATGTTGACTGCTATAGTTCCAATGAGTAGAAATGTTAAGTTGAAAACGATTACACAATCAACACTGAAGGAGATACTATTTTTCATTTTCTTTTTAGAGGAAGAAAGGTAGAAAGATCCTTTGAAGATGTATATATCCATACTTTCTGTACATAATCCTTCGTTATAAATCATACAACATTTTGTATTAATAAAAATCCGTCACCGTTGACAACTCCTAAACAATGTTTGATCAATAGTGCATCAAACAATCATCTAATAATAGTATAATTACGCATATATTATGTACAAATACAAACATATGTATATATATCCATATATAACAACCATAAAAATAGGGGAGATAATGATTGCTTCCCTTGCCAAACACATACATAGAAATTCATGAAGATTACAAGCCTTCCCCAAGTCATCTCTCCTTTTGTTGCCTAACAGAAACAGAGTTGATTGAATCAACAACAACGTATGATTTAAACGTCAATGTTTCCTTCTAAATGTATGAATGATACTAATGCATATTAGTGTTTCTCTCTTGGAATCCCAGGATTCTGTTTTTCTGGGATCTTACACCTGTGGGCCATCATATGTAAATATTTATTTCCCCGGAAAATCTGGCATTTAACTATTTCAAAATATAAGCTTGATTTAGTTACAAATAATCACTAAAGTTCATCCCTTACTATTTTTTACGGGTCGGATCGGGTTATAAAATTCAAAAAAGCTGGAATTTTATGTCTCTAAAAAAACAATCCACGCACCCCTAGTGATAATGATAAAAATGAAGAACGTGATAATTGAGAATATATGGGTAGAACCAAGGTTAATAGAAATACAAGGTTAGACCATCATGTAATCGGGTTTGCTAGAATTTTCAATCTGATGTATTGCACCGACTGCTGGGCAAGACAGGCAGATTTTGAGAAAACACGCATTCACTCATAGTCTATGACGTCACTATTGGTAGAATTTTCAATTCAATGAGTCTTACCGACTACTAGGGAGGAACCACAGATTTTGAGAAAACACACAACCACTTATCTACTATGACGTCAATATTAAAAACGTGGTGGAAGTCAAAAATCAGTCATACCCGTGTTATGGTATAACCTTGTATTTCTATTAACCTTGGGTAGAACCAGAGGTTAAGAAAATATAAATTTGAAGAAGTCACTCTTTTTGCAATCTCTACCTGAACGTATTTTTTTATTTACTAAAGCTGTGACCATTATTCCTTTATTCTTGAAGAGAGAACAATAAGTATAAAGTAATCACTAGAGCGGGAAAGACAAAGAGTAACTCTGAGGGTTTCTTGTGAATTTATATGAAAGTCCTTGTGGGACTTGGAGTAGAATTAAGGATCGATATAGGAGTAATTCCTGTCTATATCATTTCTTGATACAGAGTAGGCTGTGTGTTTATTTCATTCTTCTAATAGCTAATTGTACTTGCCCTAATGAATACGTCATGACAGTTAAGCTGCTCTGCTCCCAAACATTCTTCAAATTTTCTAGGTGAACACTTTATTTTTCGGTTTCTTTTGCTGGGCAAGACAGGCAGGTTTTGGCAAAACACGCAACCAATCATAGTTTATGACGTCACAATTGCTTGAATTATCAATTTTATGTATTGTACCGACTGCTGGGTAAAAACACTCAACAGCTGTGACGTCAATATTAAAAAGCGTAGTGAAAATAAAATAACAGTCGTACATCCATTGCACCTTGTATTTCTATAAGCCTAGGGTAGGACGTAAGCATTAGAATAAATCTTCTTAAAATACTTTAATTTTAAAGTATTTATTAATAACTGACCTATAATTTCCAAGATCCTAATAATTCAAAATGTGGTTGTCGGGATCCTGCTCAAAGAGAATTTCCGGGGAATGGAAAAATCTTACTTTATATATGTATATGTTTAACATTGATGATATCATTAAACAAAAGGCTGAGTGATTCTCCTCCCCTGATGCAGAAATTTTCCTCCTTTTCTACATAAATATATATTTATATATAAACAAAAAACATCTTATACCTCGGTATATACATTTATTGGAGCTCAGTTTATATTGTATCTTCATTCAAAAATTGATGACATTACTTCTTTCTCTCCGGAAAAATACAAAAAAACAAAAGCAAGAATTAAACAACCATCATAATAATATGGTTGACAACCAATGTAAAGATCTTACATACTAGTAGTAATCCAATTTACTAACATTGGTAATAACATTGGCATATTATAATAATATGTTCTACATACGAGTATATCTCGTCATAGGTTGATTTGATTGAGATTTGGTCCTCTGAAGTATGAAGTTCTCTCTAACAGGATAAGTACAAAAGTAATTCAATCATGAAGCATAAATAACATCTATACAATAGAATACATAAAAATGATATTCGTGTGATTGGAGGCGAAAGGAAAGATAAATTGTCTTTCATAGGATCAAGTAATTATTGATGCATGTCCATTGTCCATAGATTTATATACAAGTGATACATGAATCGTTACAGGGGCGTCCACACAGGGTGGGCTAGAGGTACTGTATCCCCTCAGGATTTACTTTTTTTTAATAAAAAATTTAATATTTGAAATTTAATTAAATTTTTCAATTTTTTTTCCAAAAACTTAATTTTTTGTGAAAAGCTGTGGATTTAAATATATATACTCTTTTAAATTAAATTTTTGAGAATAGTTTTTTGCAAAAAAAATTAATTTTGGATTTTTTTCAAAAGAATTCCAAAAACCAAGCCCCCTCCTCCACCAAAAAATATACATATTTATATCTAATCCTGCAGACGCCCTTGCGTTACTTGTCATAATTTTCTGTCTCGTCATAAGTATATCAAAGTAACAACCTGATACTCTTTCTTTAGTTTAATATCCTTCGGTTATAAACATTAAAATAGGATAGAGGTATTTTCGTAGATTAAAGTTGAACACGGATCATATTGACCCGTAAGACGAAACAAGTTTACCACGCAACCTAAAAGAAATAGGAAAAAATGTTTAAATCTGGTAGTATTTGGTTAATTCCCCTAAATATGGTATTATTATTCAATAATTGTGCACAGCTTAGCAAGAGCGTATTTAAATTCTACCAATCATTATTCAGAACACTAATTAGGAGAAAAGTTGCAGAAACATCGACAGCTTATAACAAAGACAGTGTACATTTTTGTCTTGGTTAAGTTACACCGTGATAGATATCATACGAATATGATTTGAAATCATTTTCACTACCAATCATAGCGTAACAACCATATTTTAATTCCTCTTTTTCAATTACTTTACCTTACAGCAATGTCGACTACAGCTAGAATCAAACACTTATAGATAGTTCCTTTTTTTTTTTTAAATACTCTTGAGTAGATGTCAATACATGTATGTACATAAAAAGGAGATTTTACATCCCATGACATCTTAATTAATGAACATACAAGGCACTTTAATTATATTTCAATTATTATTATTAATAATATAAGTTATCCGGTCATTTTGATCTATTAAAATGACTTATTCATTATATATCTACACGTTATTTAATGGTGAGCAATTGAGTTGTATATTGTATCACATAATACATATCAATGACTCAGTAATTTTAATCAGAAAAAGTATAAAATTATCTCCATAACTTATATATCAACTGTTTAAGATGTTGCCAAAGCTTTCAAGGAGTCTGATGGGTCAGGAACACCTACAAGGAGGAATTATGATTGTTTCGAGAGTAAAAAAACTCAGTCCAGTGTTCCTGAAGCAAATGGGCTATGAAAATGTCACATTCCAGCTACCACGACCTGATCCCTGCTTGACTCCTTGCAGGTTTCTATTCTCGAGGCAGTGGTCAACATGTTCAGGTTCAGGGCCAGTTTGGAGCCTGTAGTTGAAGATAGAGGTGCTTGGCTTGAATGATGGACTTCACTATGACCCTTACATGTAATAGCAAAAATTTTGTGAATTGCTGAACTAATTTCGGGAAATAAATTGGAATATATGTTATCCTTAAATTTTCCGGATTTCAAATACTGTTGTTTTTTATATTGGAATTTTTGCAATCTGCTTTTGTATTTTGAATAGCATCCCAACCTGCACACTAAAGGGTATGCATTTCGAAGTAATATATATACATATAATATGAAAATAAATGGACAAATATATATTATGCATACTAGAAATATATTGAATATATGTGCATATTCCTGGAGGTGTTTGTACATACAAGTTGTACACGGTGTATGAGATATACCACACATACATACATACAAATAGAATTAAAATCCTACATGTTTTTCTATATATTTAAATTTTTAAAATCAGTATTGGTACTTTTATCATATTTTATATCTCATAAATAATGGGTAAAATAACCAAAAAAAAAAAACCTAAATAAATAAGGAATTTGTATCATTCCTTCTCTTCTGTAATATAATTCGTTTTTCAAAAGTTATTGATTTATACAATATACTCGTGATTATTAAACATTGAAGAATAGGCTGGAGCTTAAAGTGCTTGCTTGTACTAGCTCCAGCCTATTCTTCAATTTCAAGATAAAAATCCACATTGTACATGAAAAATCTGTTGTTATATCTAGTTTTTATTTTAGTAGATATAATATGCATATTGTTCATACATAATGTAAATCCCATTAAATCATATTCTATTGGGTTTCCAATTACAAATATACACATGGTCTGTACACAGGTCATACAATCATTCAGAGTTCCTAGAAACATTTATAAAAAAATATTTTAGTAACATCCGGTAACTCAAGTTCCATGCCATATACAATAATAAAAATTCATATAAGTACCTTATATCTTTATTAATAAACATAAATCCCTTGGATGCGAGTAATATGGAATTATGATGTAGAAAACTTTTGTACTAAAAAGTTTTCAATATAAAACAAGATTAGGTAGACGAAAAGTAATATAAAAGAGTTTTAGGATTTGGAGAAACAAATATTGATGTCTTAAAAAAATCACACATATCCCCGTAGAAAGAAATTATTTTTATTGTTCAAAACATAACGACTGGATTTACTACATTTACCAAGCTTACATAACATTAAGCATACAATTATTTGCTCAAAAGACTCATTCTTTATTATTTATCATTGATAGGGTAAGAAGAGTCGTCTTCTTTCTCTTGTGTTTCATTTGAAGTCTCGTGTTCACTTGCATTCTTAGAGATAAATTCTTCAAAAGATTCCAATTGACTCACTGAAGAGCTATGGCTCAAGATACTATTTCTATGGTGAGGTAGATTACATCTTCCAGACAAAAGATTACAGTCTTCATCCTGTGAATTACCTAATGGAAATATGTGCATCCTTCCAGACTTTTTAAGTCCCAGAAAATACGTTTTTCCATGTTTATATCCGACATCTTTTATTTTTTCAAAAGCACCAAACTGCATTGTTTTAAACTCATCAATTGGTGGTCTGATATAATCACAGTACTCAGATTTACGTACACATTCCAGTTGTTTAACACAAGAGACATATGCCAAGCGTGACTGAATATCAGTATGATCTGGAACTTTGAGAGCAGTTAAAAGGGGGTTCCATTTCCGCCAAAGAACTTGCCAACCAGAAAGATAATCGCCATAGTTTGTCATATTTTTTTCATCTTGAGTGCCTACATCAATCGCTATGATGTGTTGAGCACCTTTACTCCTCATAATATCAGCAGGAAGATTGTTAGTATATCCTCCATCCAAGAGAAGATGTCCATCGTGAGGATCACATAGTGGGGGTAAATAGCCTGCAAGGGACATTGAACTCCTTACGTAGCGCCACAAACTACCATAATCATGCACTCTCATCGCACTTGTAGAAATATCTGTTGTAATGGTAAAAAAAAGGAAGCCAGAGGTCCTCAATGTCCCTATCATTAAAAGAATCCTGAACCATAGCATTAAATGCCCTGCCACTAAAAATAGCAGTAAATGGATAAGTTAGGTCGAGTGCTTGTTTCCAACGGCAATTAATTTTTTCAGCAAAACTACGAGCTTTGACAGTGAACTTGGCTAATTCTTTTTCCTGGCAATATAGTGCACCAATCAAAGCCCCTATACTAACTCCAGCAACACGGTCAATTGGAATTCCAGATTCCAGAATAGCCTTTATCATACCAACGTGGGAACAACCTCGAGCACCACCTCCACCAAGAACTAACCCAACTGAGGTACCCGTTAACATCCGAGCTAATCTTGAAAAGTCAGAAAAAAATATCTACTTGGGCCTTTGGAAGAACAACTTTGTTGTAGTATTCATCAACACGGAATTCTTTCTTTTTAAAATATAGTCGAGGAGGACAACGAATGTGCATATGTGAATTGATCCAAGCTCTTTTATTCAACCACTGACTTGTTTTCTCCGGATAATCAACAGTTTCAGGATAAATAAATATCAATTCTTTTCTAGTTCTTTTAGACAAACGATCAATCCTTTCTTCAAATTTGGAGACTCCACTACTCAAAGCATTTACAGGATTTACTATGAGTAATACCACATCAGCATGGCGCAAGCATAGCTGTGACCAGGAAGTAATGTCTTTGTCACACTGAAAGATCACAAGATTGTACTGATCCTCCTTTTGAGCTAACCAATTTGTTAATCTAAAATCTCGTATTCTATCCAAAGCAAAAACACCCAACTCGCTCTTAACTATATTTGCTGTAAGTCTAAGGGTTGGACCAATAAAATTGGCAGAATGAGTTAGTTCATATGCAAATGCAGATAAAGGTACTCCATTAGTTATTGCTATTAATGCTACAGTAGAAAATGATGATACTTCGTCATCAAAGGAGAGTTCATTTTGGCATCTAGTCCCTGTTTCCCATGACCTTAACAATTTCTTACCAAGGAGGTTGATCAGTCTTAACAAAACAATAGGATACTTGAGTTTAATTGAATTAATAAGTCCAGATGGTAGTTTTGCCACTTCGGTATCCCTAATTGCTATAACTGTCGAGCTCCTTCGAGTATTGGTAAGGGTTTCAACAATTCCAGTAAGCTCTCCACGTCCAAATTCTGCAACAAACTCTTTTTGAAACGTTCTTGAAATGATTGACCGAAGTCTTCCTGAAAGAACGACATAAATGCAGTCAGCAATATCGTGCTGTTTATAGAGAGCCTTTCCCGATTCTACAAGAATCCATTCCAAAGCAAAATCAATAGACCTGACGAATGGCGATAAATATCTAATAATTGAAAGTGCTAAGGATATTGAGGCTCGAGGATGTTTATCCATGATCTTATTGACAATTGAGACATGTACAAATGCTGCTTTACTTTCCATTAGAGCTTCTATTGAAAAAATACTGGGCTCCCCAGTCACTACCTGTAATTGGTTCAGAAAACTTCCAGGATAGGCCTTTTGGAGTTCCTTTGATATATTATCTATTTTCTGAGATATCTTAAAGCATCCCTTCATAACTAAGGCCAAATATGCATCTTGAGCAGTATTTTCATCCACTAAAGACGCGCCTTCATGAAATTCTACAATAAGAATGGATTCGGGATATAACAAATCACATTGATCGTCAATTTCAAAGAAATTACAGAATTTTTCTCGTGCAAACACTTGCTCTTTTCGCAGATTATCACTATTCGCCTCAAAAAAATCAGTCCCTGTCATCTCTCTTCCTCTATTCAGCTTATTCATAAATTCAGTGCCAAGGCCCAAGTATTGATTGATTGCAATCAGAGTTACTCTTTGAAGTCGAAGCATTATTATTTGAACAACGCGGAATAAGTGGTCTTGGTGTTTATCAAATGCTCTTTTGAATGTTTCAAAAGGTATTTTAATAACTTGAGACTCCTCCGTTGCTATAGCAGATATATATCCATAACAACCATTCCCTGTTCTTCTGGGATTCATATATTCTAACAGACTCAAAAATGAAACAATAGGCTCCCCTTGTTTTACTTTTTTCAATACCAGAGGCTGATCACTCTCTGTATCTTTTAAATCTACATTAAGCACATCAATACTTCCAGACTGCACTATATAAACGTAGTTATCAGAATCCTCAGGACGAAAAAGAAATTCATTCTTTTGAATTCTTATTGTTTCAATGTCTATGCATTAAACATTTAGTTTATGATGTGAAAAAAATAAACATTTTACAGGATAAATATAACTTTAATTTGAAAATTAAGGTAGGTTGCAGGTTTTTTTGTTTTTTTGTTTTTTTTTCAATAAATATTATTAATAGTCAGTGTAGAGTTATACGTACATAATATGTAGAATGTATATACATAAATTTACACGGCATAAACTAAATAAAACCTTTGAGTAGCTCAGGTAGTATGATTTGACTAAAATTGCCAAGAACCCTCATATTTTTAATGACATAGATAAGCTCCGAGGGTAAATTTTGTTCTTCATGAACGTCCTCCTCCTCTTTTAAAAAGGCTTCGGGTAGTTCGGGCCTTACACTTCTAGAACCTTGAGGATCATTTTCTAAAAGTACTATTCTGCGTGCTATTGTAGCAAGAGTTCGTCGCTTTTCTCCTGGTCCTCCTCTTACATATGTGACCACTCCTCGTGCATTTCTCATTACCTTTATTCAAATAGAAATATTGACTACCAATATATACATAAAACTACATTTATCAGCAAAATTATATTGACAAAGATTTATGAGGTAAAAATGATTTTCCTTAAAATAAATAATTTGAGTATTTCTACTTCGATAGATTAAATCTAATAAACCTGTACCAGAATAACCGTCAAAAAGTTAAATAAAAATAATTATCGTAGTCAAGATTTCCTTATTTGAAACAAAAGCCAACTTGTCCCTCTTTCTAAACCGAGGGACGTTAGGACATCCAATGATCTTCTTGACAGCAGAGGAGCCTATCCTTCTTCCAATTGTTGGAAAAACCATCCCAACGAGAAACATACACGAAAAACCGAGTAATACATAGGGGTAGGAATATATACAGTCCGATTCTCCATCAATCATATTTAAAGTATGTTCAGGCATTGGAATTATTAGTGGTCGTTTTTTCACCTTCAAGCGAATTCTATTATTTAAAATAAATTTCTGATTAAAAATTGCCTATTTTTAATTAATTTAAATATGAAATAAATTTATAATCTCTGAAGGTATAAATACATATGTAACTAAATATATATATATGTAGATTATTTATGTGGATTATACATTAAAATACTTGACTGACAACAAGAAAGATAAAGTAAAGGTCTGGAAAATTGACATTTTCAGTTGTTATTTGTAATTTAAAATGTTAAAACGATCAAATCCCAACATTTTTTTATCAAGGCGAAATTAATTCATAAAAATAACTTGGCAATAGCTCTAAAATTATTGCGAAAATAATTGATGAAACATAGTTAATATTTCTTAAGGTACAAATTCAATTAAATTATGACCTGTAGATGAAAAATTTGACACTGAATGTCTCATTTGATCCTTTGCATTTACAAATTTATATAACTAGGTATATATAAAATTATTGATCAAGACCTATACTACATTCAAATTATTTATGGATAATTTGAACTTGTATTTGAAATACATGTGCACTCTAGATAATCATAATTTTATACACCCATACGTAAATCATAATTCATAGCTCATAGTTTATAACTTATACTCTACAATAATTGGCAGTATTATGAGGGTACTGATGGAGCAATGAAGGTATTATACTGAGTTCGGAGGTAAAAGGAAGGAGGGGAATAATCTGAGAGCTTATTTTAGTTTTAGAACTAAACCATCACTGATCTTTTATTAAGTTTTTGGCATCATACTTTTCTTTAAACACAATGAACAATAAAGTATAGAACATTTTCACGTGACGTCACAATTTTGATATTTTCCATTTTGGGTCCCTAAACAACCAAGTTTCATGGCAATGAAACCCCTTTTTCCTTGATATTAAATAAACTAACCAACAAATAAAAGGACTTAAGCCTGTCTATTCAAATTGTATCCTTAAATTGTCTTGTTTTATTATTTATGAAACTAAAATGTATTAAAATTATGTTATTAAATCCTTATATTATCAAATTTTCATATTGTAGATTTATATTAGGAACTACAATAGAAAGAATAAGATATTTTTCTCTAATTTTCCTACTCATCTCGTACCTAATTGATCCAAAAAACAATAATAATTATATAATTCTAGCAATTTTTGGTGATTTCCAGTACATATTACTTTGATTCAATTCAAGTATAAGTGTTTATCATTGGCATCGTGTAAGCCTTTTTTTATTCATAAATCCATTTGATTAAGTTTTTATTCAGATTTACTGCAAATTCTTCTATTTTAAGTAGTACAAATATCAACTTAGAGACCCGAAGATGGCGTCTCCTTCAATTATTATGCAATTTAATACAAAAGTGAAATTGCTCAATAGGTTCATATGAATTATTAGTTACTCATGAGCTATTAATGGAATATTCGTTTGTTTATTCTATATGTCTAATTTCATCGAATTCGTATTATTGATCTAAATATCTGTCTATACAGCAACGCTTTTATAAAAATGCTGGATTAATTTTATGTGGATTTTTAAAGTTTACAAGCTCACACAAGGAAGAAAATAATATCTGCTAAATCAGATGTTGTAATTTCAGATATAGTATACGAGGTTTTGTGATACTTTTATTGGTGATTGCGATAAACCAGCATAATAATATAATAATTATCCATGATAATGAATATTATAAAGTTGTCTACATATATAAAAATTGATGGTAGATTTTTTTAGTATCTAGGTCAATATGGTTTTAAAAAATCCCTCATTATACATTCATCATTATATTAGACAATAAAACCTTTAACCATT
This sequence comes from Lepeophtheirus salmonis, assembly GCF_016086655.4. Taxonomy (NCBI): domain Eukaryota; kingdom Metazoa; phylum Arthropoda; class Copepoda; order Siphonostomatoida; family Caligidae; genus Lepeophtheirus; species Lepeophtheirus salmonis. Next base: position 24,769,542 of record NC_052143.2, read on the forward strand.
GTATTAACGTAAGCCCTTTCGTCATTAATTACATTTATGCAAAAATGATTATAAAAAAATAAGATTTTTCGATCAAATTTACTAGATCAATACATCACTACTTTTTTACTGATCCAATAAATGCAAGGCTATTGCACTGTTTGATGATTTATGTATCAAATCCTCCTTATTGGTATACATTATACATATTTAGAGCTCTTTCCTCAAGATGAAATTCATAAGGGAAAAATATCTTCGATTCATTCAATATTTTTAGCTTATTAATCTCGATAAATGAGGCATCGAAGAATTCATGTATAATTATAATTTTTTGATAGCGAAGAAAAAAAAATTTGCAATAAATCTGTTGTGTCTTGACGAGGGAGAGACACAAACTTATTTATAGGTGGAGAGATCCAGGATGACCGAGAGACAAATGAAAAGAAGAAATGGCGTGGAGGAATAAGACTACACTTATTATGCGATCATGTGTATTATTTATAATACAAAACCATACTCTAATTTATTTACAAAATACACGACTATTTATACTATGTAAAATGCAGTACTTTAATACAAAAAATTGAATACAAGAAGATAAGAACAAGGGGGAAGGAAATATGAAATACATTACAAAATCATTTCAGATTTGTTAATATACCAAAATGAGTGGACTTTCAATAAATAAATATGAGAAAAAACAATTATTTTTACCTCCATAAGGAAAAAATAAATATAAAAACGACCTCGTAGAATATTAATTAGTTTTGTATTATTTTAACAAAATCGTGAAGCCTAGCTTTTAATTACAAACTAAGGTTATGACGGTCATTAATATGGGCACAAAAAAGAAAAAAAAAACTTCCTACATACTCTCTTAAGACACTTTCTACTGTCTTCGCCAATTGTAGATTAGAGTAAAGTATTTTAATTAAAAAAATTAGCAAAACTGTAAGGATCTTTCATTGTGATATTAATAGCCCTAACGTGCAGATGAAATACTTTACCGTTATTTCAAGAATATGTTTAATTAGATAATTTTTATATCTATTTAAAATGCTAGATGTTTATACCTCCAAGATAGTGGACACGTCGTTATCTTCATTGTTTATTGTAACCTTTTATCTAAAAATAAGTTCCAAAATTAGTCGGTAATTATTCCATTCTTCTTAGCAATTCATATTTAATTTGAAATTGTTCACAGCTTAACAAAATCATTCCAATTCAATCAATCGAAATTAGGATAAATAAACAAAAAAACTAATAGCTGAACACAAAATAATGGGTAAATTGGTATATTAGTGAAGTAAAGCTGTGATGACAGATAGATCTTAATTGTATCTCGCAATATTTCTTCCAAAAGAAAGAAGCAATGGCCCAAAATTAGTTAGTAACTCATTTATTCTTCATTCAATTGTAAATAATGATTCACAGCTTAACAAAAGTTTATTTGAGTTCAACCATTCAACGTTCCAAACACGAAAAATGAACAAAGTGAGTAGTCAAAAAATCGACAACAGACAAAAAAAAAAACCATTTTAGTGTGGTAACGTCGTAGATAGCTTAGCTTGTGGATATTTACAGCTTTTGTATTGGATTCGAAGGAGTCATTAAAACGGATGTCCAAACTTTGAAAGTGTTATATATCTCTAAATTAATCATTTGATCAAAGTAACTCAGTCCACCTTGAAAAAGCTTTCTCAAAGAAGGACTGTAACTGTACATAATATTTAGTTTCATGGAGATCAAATTAATTAAAGTTATGCAAAATAAATCAAAAAATACCTATCTAAGTTGTACATACATAATTTTGAATGCAATAAGAGTTATGTTGCATGATTAGAACACGATTTTCAAGTATATTTAATCGTTCATATAATAAGTGCATTCTATAGAGCTAGGCAATTCCATTTCAAAAATGCATCTCCGTATTGGTACTGAGCCAACAAATGACACGGACATTCCGTACGAACTTCATCCAAATCTAATATATATAGCGTAATTACTTAGATTAGAAACTTTTTAGCTAAGTTATTTCATGTTGATAAATATATTTCTCTGTATTCATTTATGGCTGGAGCTCGGGGGATGCGGGGGGAATACATCTCAAGATTTTTATTTTTCTTTCGTTGTGTTCAGACGTGTGTAACTCCCTCTTATAAATATTTAATTCTTATTTGGTGTTTATCACTCCAATACAGATTGGATCTTCTCATCTTATATACTGTCAAGACTCACTCTTTTACGTAAGCATTTTAATATTCTGGAGTGTGTCATCTTTGACCAGAAATTATTGGAAATCCTCCTCTGAATCTAATTGTCAGGCTTCTCTCCCTCTTTCTCTCTTCCCTTTACCCTGACTTCGAAGGTAAATCCTGTTTATCCCTCTTCACTGAAATCAATACTCTGCTCGTTGTCTTTTTCTTTGTATTATCTTATCCTCGTTCGTCATGGGCAAGCGCGGGAGGAAAAGTAGTGGAATCTTTATGATGATCTGTCTTCTCTATCTCCCAATAAACGTGATTCCTATATGTATCACATAAAACATATAATATCGGATGCTATCATGGAGAGCACTTCTCTAGTTATCAAGGATATCTCTCAACTACTGACTAAAATTGAAAAACTCACTGACAAATTTTCTGCGTTAGAATCGTCTATCTCATCTTTAACTGAGAGACAAAATAAAATAGAAAATCAAATGATTAAATACTCTGCTGATCTCAAGATTTGGTCCATGGAAGAAATGAACGAGAGGGAGAATAATAGACAAAAAGTCATCATATATGGTCATTTCTAAGGCATTAGATGGTCACTTACGACAACATCAAGCGAAAACATATTTGGTCCAATCACCGTGAGCCGGTGCAAACGGTGGCCAATCCAGGATTACCGGCCAGAATGATTTTGCTGTATGCTTAGTAGGATTGGCAGGGAATTATCTAATATGTGTGACTTCCCTATGACCAAACTCTTAATTGGAGTTGTACTGTCAACAATTGGACCGTCTGAAGGAAGCCATCACCCAAAGCGGCATTCTCTTGCCAATAGGAGAGGAATTGTATTCCATCAGGACAACGTCAGTGCGCCCACACCAACATTGACTCACTGGAAGCTCCAGTAGCTTGATTGGGAAGCTCTTATGCATCCACCTTATACATCAGACCTGGCACCAAGTGGTTACCACCTCTTACTCTCCATGGCTCTCTACTCTTACTCTCTAAAAGAAGCTTGTGAAAATCGACTCTCCTATTTTTTTGTCAATAGGGATGAGGGTTAATATGAAAGAGGAATTATAAAATTACCTTCAAAATGGCAATATTTTACCTAAATCAGATAATTCTGACTATGCTAAAGAAAACATTGAAATTAAAGTAAAAATAATGGATTTCTTTTTACTACATTATTTTTGCTTTATTTTAACAGTAAAATTAACATAGTTAGGATTATCCAATTTAAATGGTTCCAGGACAATGGAATAAGGGTTCACATGCCTGTCCAGCTCGACTTTTCAAATATTGTATCAACATTTTCAACATATATATTACCAGAAAGGAATCATTGGAACCACCTCTTTGCTGCTGCTTTTGATACTATTTTTTTTTTTTTTTTTGCCCACTTTTTCACCTTGGTCCTAGTGATAATGAAGAATCTATCGAATTTTCTCTTTTTTTACTTACATTTTGGAACGCTGTAACAAACAACTGGCTTCACTAAACTGTAAAAAACCTTTTTTTAGGTGTACACTTATCCTCCTTTAAGCATACTTAAAGATTTTTTTTTAATGTATTAATCGTGAGCTAAAGGCATGTTACTTGTTACTTTATCTAATATTTTATTCTCGCGTGAAAAATGGATAAATGAGATAGTAATATACTCGTATGAAGAAATATGATGAGAAAATGTGGATTGAAGCCTAATGACTACAGATAAATGTATATTATTATACTTATAAGATATCAACAACTGGATATATTTAATAATATTAGGGAAGCTATCTTCTAATATGATAAGGGATAAGGATATAATGAAATATATAATTTTGCAAAATAAGATGGATTTCCATAGTTTCTCTTCTCTTTAAACATACAATATCATCAATAAAATGAAATACATATGATATATTATATCTAGATAAGTATTTATATTGATGGAGAAGAAGAGGAGTGAGGAAAGTGAAAGTAATCCTTCGATTATTTTTAGATTGATAGATGACGTATTAAGTAGGAATCTTCAAAAGAGGGATCCTCAACTTATGAAATGCTTCGGATTCGAGCTAAAACACAACTCAATCTTCTCTTTTATTTATCAACCATTTCCTCCGAAAAGAAGAAGGAAGAAAATCCGTTCATTGTATGGGTAAGAAAAGAAAAAATCCACAGCTGATAACGAAAATACATAAGTATTATTGATATAAAAAGTAGTTGGTATACCATAGTGAAAACAATCATAAAGGAATACATTTTATAACTATAAATACACATACCAAGTCCCAGAAGTGGGAAAAAGTGTTTTCGACTGCAAGCCAAAAAAAAATTGAATTTAATGTGGGACAATTTTCCTTTGGGAATTAGGTTCTAAGGATGTACCATTCTAATATATAAGGTGCTAGGAAGAATATTTTCTATACATCTTCTTCTTTGTTAAATGGGGAAATTTGTAAAAAAATGGTACTAAGTCCAATAAAATGGCAGAAAAAGAACTAACTTTCTTGACTCTAAACTAGAGATAAGAAAGTTAGTATGTTTTCTAGTATTTTATTTGATATCTTTGATAGTGAGATCAAATCGAGTCACAAATCTCGGGTCCAAGTCCTCTACTCTAATAACTACATACTCTACTTATCTAAGTGGACAAAAAATAAAAATAAGAAGCTTATATATGGATAATGGAGTTTTGTTTAAAAATAGATAGATGGTCTCAGATACTCAAACAAATCATATTTATTAGTTAAGCGAAGTGCGTCTGAATGATTGTATATTTGTTCTCTATAATGTTATAAAACGTATATAATTGTGTATACAATAAGTTGTAATTATAAAATACGGGACATCGACAAGTTTGATTATAACTCCTAATATCATTATCGAAATAAAAGGAGTTATACAGAAATTGAGAAAATTTATGTCGGATTATTATTTTGAAACTTTATATTTTACCAATATTATTAACAAAATACTGTGACGCGAATAAAATATCACGGAGGAAAACAAGACTAAACTAATCAATATTTAATAGACTATAATGTGGTTAAATTAAAGAAAAAATCTATTCATGTCATACTGAAAAACTCTATTATTGTTTAATTCCATGATTCCAATGTATGTATTTATATAAATGGGATAGTTTAACAGTTGACCACTAGGAGGGCAAAATGTAATTATGTAATAAAGTGAAATGGCGATTGTATATGTCTATATTGGAGGGTTGCCTGAAAAGTTCCCCACCTGAATGTAAAAACGGCACCACTCGTAAATAAATGCTATTCACATTTATCTAGTATCTGTTTTAGCCATTTTGGACAGGCAGTTATTATGTAGCAGTCGTTTGAGTGAGTTGATGTGAATGTTATTGTGAAAATGGACAAAATTGAGAATCGAGATGTCATTCAATATATTTTTTTTTTGAAAGTGTGACCTTTAAATAGTAGATATATAAAGGACGCTTGTGTTAAAAATTTGACACGTCTAAGTCAATCCAACTCGGATTAAAGAGCCAAAAAACAAAAAATGTATCTTGAACGGTTATTTTTTTTTTGCAGAGAAACACGCAGAGTACTATTTGAACGGTTTACAGAGATATGGGAGAATCGCTGTCATAAGTTTGTAGAAGAATAAAAAAATAACACCAGAAAAAATGTCTTTTAACTTTGTTTTGTGAGATTTTTTTCAGACCACTCTCATATATATATATATCGCAAACTCCTTAATGGACTTGCTTGACTTATTAACAACTATCCTACTTGGTATTAAAATAACTTATTTGTTTGTGACGTATGTCCCCACTTACAAAAACAATGATAAACCCGTATTGTTTTCAAAAACAGAGACAGATACAGACTTTAAATTTAAACTAAAAGTTGTTCAGAATTTTGAGGGCCGTACCAAAGACTATTTTTTTTTTCATTCTGGTCAGACCAGATTCTTGGGCTCTGAAGGCAAGTTTTTTTATCTCGAACATCCTGATTTTTTTCACAAAACAAGATTGATTTCCCCTTTCCTACTTTTTTTAGAGGTATGGGTTGTAGATTCGAAAATGCACAAAAAAAAAAACAAAAAAAAACGAACTATTCTAATAACATAAAAAGGGAGAAATTATATTGAATACAAATTAAAAAAAGGACAAAAACCAGACAGTCAAATAAAAAAAAAGATTCTATTCTCCAACTCTTTCTTGCTTCTATCATTTCTTTTTGTGACGTTTACAAAAAATGTTTCTCCGTTTCATATAATTTATATACAGTACATATATGAATATTTGGAAGAATATGTGCATTACACAATAAGTATAACAATAACTGTAAACAGTACGATACATTCTAAAGGAACATGCAAATACAATATTATGTGTAAATATTAGTGTTGGATTCGAGCTAAAAAAAAAGTTCAGCTGAACTAAAGCCTAAATTCTCTGAAAAATACTTGACATTATTGGAAATATTATTTTGAAAGTTTGACTTTACTTGAACTCAAATAATCGAAACATTCGAGTCGAAATGAGTGAAATTTCACAATAGTTTCACCTAAAAGGATCGTATAAAACTACATTGAGTGGATCCTCTCTTATTAAAGAAGACTTTATAAAAAGAGTTGTATTAAAGAATGATGATGTAACATGAGCAAAGCTCATAAATTTGTACTCGAGTTTTATGAAGTAAACAAAAAGAGACGGCAAAAACATGGGTCGTGTACATAAAAGGGGAGTGATTATTCGTAACTCGTTAAAAACTGGTAACTTTTCCAATTATGGAATCCCCCTTTTTATGTTTCGAGCACATAAAGATGAAATGAAAATTCTTAAAACCTCGAACTCGACATAACTCGAAAAGTTGGTATATTGTCCTAACTCGGAAATTTTGATTGGAATTCAATACTGATAAATATGTATATTATACGCTCATGGATGTTTATGAAAGGAAAACAAATCCTTGAGAAATTCATTACTTATTCAACCTCAACATATGATCTTCAACATTTCAATAAAAAAATTGCGTATAAAAAATCCTCTTAAGAACTTTATCTGAAGAATATTTTTACACATAAATAATTTGGTAAAGATAGATAAAGGCAAAAAATAAGATGTGGTAAAAGAAAAAAAGTTCAATATAAGTTTGGAGTGCCCTTTAAAAAAGCGTTTCTCAACTTTAAATTTATTTTTTCCCCCTTTTTATACAATATATACATTGTCATGGAATTTTACAAATTTCTGCTTCAAAAATATTAAAATCAAACCAGTGTTGTTGCTGAACTAGACAACTAAGAAGCAAATACTCTCTTGTACCAGGTGATCCATTCAAATCCAAACATATACTAATTCAATAATTAATTAATTTTAAGTGATTAAAAATTAATTCATATTCCGATCTATTAAAGTAAAAACAATAAGTTACAAAACAAACTATACTTGACCTCTCTAGCTTACTTCAATATTTCTTTTAAATCAGTCTTTTGAGGTCTTTTAGACTTTTTTTCTCACTTTTGGCCAACCCACAGTCCTGATGCCAACCCCATCGACTCTATCTTTTGGGTGCATGTCGAGGGTAAGGCCGTGTCCGGCATCCAAACACCGAGCCCCTCAAAGCCAGTGTAAGCTAGCACTGGGATGTCATGACAGGGGACTACATCCCCAGCCCGTGCTATTCCTTCCACCACCGCCTTGAAGCCATAATCGCCGTATAGAGCAGCTACATTAATAATTAAGAGAGCTTAGATACACATTCATTTATAGTATTATTTTTTTGAAATTCTATTTTTATTTCATTGATTATATCTGTTTGCAGTTTAAAATTAAAATTGCTTAGATTTGAATAGACTACTCCGTAAATAAGATACTAATCATTATACCTTTTACTTAAAAACAAAGGATAATTAGACGCGTTATTTTATTTCAAACAAAATCCTTAAAAGATGATTTTTTTACATTTAAACTGCATCTGAAATAAATAAACAATTTTTCAGAGAAAATTTTTATTTTTGTACAGATTACTCATTTTTTTATTGTATTCTAAAATGGTCTCAAACGGGTAAAATTCAAATAAAAAACTCTTGGAAATCAGACACGGAAACAGATTTTTGATATTACTATAATTGTGCATGACCTTTGTTTATACAAATTAGTGTGTAAACAAAGCAACAGAGAGTGGCACCATTCTGTGACACAATAATACAACCCCCTGAATTTACATATAATTTAATATCATGTATATATATTATTCATATAGCTCTAAAAATTATTTTCAGCATGCGCCATTTTTTTAACAAGTAATTTAAACAATAAGTTACAGATTATAACACCACCTTGCGGATAGTATTTTTTTTTTTAGTTTGTTCAAGCCCTATTAGAAATTGAATTGAATTTTATTTGGAAACTTAATTTTAATCCTTTGTACAATAATAAAATACTATCTCATCTCTCATTATAGAGAATAAATTAAAAAAAAGAAAAATTATAGACAATTACTATTTACACTAAACTGAATACAAGATATAAAACATCGATAGATAGATGTCTATAAGACTTTCCTCAAAAAGGGGGAGTGGCTTTTTCTAGTTAGTAATCTGGTTAGATATTTTTATTCAGACGATGGACGAAGAGTAACTTTAAAGATTTGTTGTGAAGTTATAAGTGTAAGACCTTGATGGATTTGGAGGGAATTGAGATCAACATCATTTTAATTCGTTCTTAAATCATTTCTAGACACAGAATGGTACTTGTGTTTATTTCCTTCATCTTACAACTACTTGCAGTTGATCTAATAAAACACCATAACAGCCAATCTGTTCTCCTTCCAAGCATTACTACAACTGATAAAAAAATCTCATGACCAACGCACTCGGGAAAAGTTATTCTCTTGAATTTGATATGAGTAGGTTCACGCCCAGGTGATTTCTAGATAAATAAATATACTTTATATATGGATTTCACTAAAAAGTTTTTAGGTTACATGGAATAAATGCAATACTACATATAAACTTTGCTGAATCAGTGCAACTCCATGTAACTAATTAATGGAGCATTAAGAAAGAAAAAGTAATAAAGTTGAGTGACGTCATCAAGAATTGAATTTTATAAGTTTTTAGGACTGAACTGGATGGGACTGCAGTCATTAGTCCTAAACAAGGACTGGCACAACACTAACTATGGCTTAATGTGGTTCATATTACAAGACTAGTATAGAGCCACAGTGTAGTAGACTATCATTCCATATTGGGATCTGAAGCGTGTCTGGATAGATCCATGTTTTAGATACATTAGTTAGAACGGAAAGTTGAGCAACAAGGTCGTATATTATATATGTATGTATTGCATATGGATTGTATGGATGGTAAAATATTTTCAAAATATGTTTTAACTTTAATAGAATCAAAAATAACAACAATGGACAACTTCTTTTCGATATAACTTACAAAATCCTGAAGTCAATAAATTTTTGTTGTATAAAAAATTAAATAAATTCTTTATAAATAAGCTTATTATAGTAATAATATAATAATAGCAATCTTATTTATTTCACAGTCCTTTTTAAATGAAAGAAGTATGTTTTTTTGGATAAGAGCCAAATATATACTATTAAGAAACGGATTTATATTAATGATAATAGGACTCTTCACCTGAAAGAGGAACATTTCTTTTTATAGGGACAGTTCTTTTATTATAACTTATAAGACATCAACTTGGTCAAAATGAAGAGGGATTATTAGTTCAGGGAGAGGTTTCGTGAATTTGCATACATATGGAGAGGCTGTGTGACATCTTCATACATTCATAATAATTTGTTTTGGACACTGCGTGGTTGTTTTCAATTCAGGAAACAAGTAAGACCTCCTCATAGAGAAGTGATGGGCTATTTGAAGGAGTTTGTAACTTCACTTTTGGTTTAAAATGTTTTTGTTCATATCAAAGCTTTTGCAAACGAAGAGTTAGAAGAAAATAAAAAAGAAATGGTTAGAAAAAAGAAACAAACTATCGTATTTTTAGGAGTTTAGTTGACAGTTTGCATAGTCCAAAATTATAAATTGGTAGAATAGGGTGTTTTATTTCGTATAAATAAACAACAAAAGTATATTTGATAATAATATATTAGACAATTGGTATAAAAACGAAATTTGAGTAGTAAAAATGAAGATATATGTCTAAATAAATGCACGTTATACGAGGTACCAAAGGAGAAGATTTATTAAAATATTGTTGCAAAATATATGGTTCATATATAATACTGAATAAAATAAAAATCCTGCAATAGGATTCAAATAGATTAAAGAAACAACATCCAAATTTTATTTTTTTCAACATTTTACATATTTTCAAATGTTAACAGGTCCATGAAGAGCCATTTTTGAATTTAAATAATAGTTCTAATAATAATATAATAAAAATAAAAATATCCGGCGTTACCAAATTCCCTAATTTTGTCACTACGGTACACCCTAAAATAAAAATTTTAAATGCAATTTTACAGTATTTTCCCTGTACTTACAAATTGCCTATTATGGGTAGGAGGTACTAAATACAAGAGGGAAATGCAAATATAGGTAGAGAGATGCTCGAACAATTATCTTAGAATCCATTTGCTGAATTCTCAATAAATATACAATATATTATATACATAAATATTATAAGTTGCTTTTATAGGAAGAATTTAAATTTTAATGTTGTTCGAATTCGAAGTGGTTTATTGAATTTAAAAAAAAATATTTTTTCATATAAAAGTTATATTTGAATGAATTTGTTTTTATCCGGCGTAGGCTCTATATACTAAAGAAAATATATGAATAAGTTTGTATACCTATAAATGTAGATATAAACAGATATTGAGTATTGATTATGACTCATATTATAGGTGAAGGAAAAAGTAACTTTTTATTTTTCGCTTTTTTTCAATGCTTTATAAGAAGTTTTAAAATCATCCAACTTCGTAATACCCTTCTCGTAGAAGCCTTTGTCCCTATTCGTAACTCGGACAACCAATTTTTACTAACCTCTATTGAGGTCAACTTTGTACCTAGAAGCGCATTGAAAATAGTCGGAACAGGTAGTAGTCACTTGGCGCAATGTCCGAACTGTGGGGTGGATACATAAGGACTTCCTATCTGAGGTTCCGGAGCTTCTTGTGCATCATCAAGGATCTGTGCATTCTGGTGTTGTCTTGTTGAAACACGATTCCTCTCCTATTCACCAATGCTGACCGCTTCTGAATATCAGCCCCTTATATATCGCTAATTTTATTCGTCACTATCGACCCGTTACTCCCTTTCCGGTTGTAAAAATGTAAAATACGGTAAATTTATTCCTTTGATACCTCCAAACTGGACGCAGAATAATTCACGACTGAACCTGCTAAAAAGGGTTTGGAGTATATACTCACATCTTTATAACACTTTATTGTATGATCCGATGTGACCAATAATAAACAAGATATACTTAGTTAAAAAAATGGAGGGAAATACGAAATTGCTTTTTTCCCAAACCAATTATTATGTAGTGGGATATATTTAAGTATATCCTTAATTGTTTATTTGTTAGTTTTTTATTTGAGAGATGAGGATTATATAGTGACTAACCTAGGGTATTTTTATACTATTATTATTGTATTGTCTAACGTTCATATAATATGTTGAATACCTTACTCTACTTTCCTATTGAATTCCTTGTGTGTCCTTCTACAAAACAAAAGTAAGGTACGTATTAAAATAATTTAAACTTTAAAGTATATGAATGACTGCATTATATTAATCAAGGAAGGAAATAAACATGTTTGATATATATAATGTAGTTTTTTGTTTGTTTTGTGAAGTAAAAGGGTGCACTTATAAGCATGGAGCTAAAATATCTACTGTGTAAACCACTCTACATACACTTAGCTATACCTAGGTACATAATATGAGAAAATTCTCTTTTTTTTATGCCTTGACATAGTCGAGTGATTACGGTATTAAAAAAAGGAATAATAATACTTACAATTGCTCTTGTTGTTAAAACTTTCTTTATATTTTGATAAAGAAATTATATAAAATAATACCAAAAAAAAGTTCTTGGTAATTAATATTTTTCTTTTTATCCCTGTAAAAAACTAATTAAATACTTTGTACGTGTGTATATTTTAATATTTAGGCACAGATAATAGGGAGTATTAATAAATGAATGTCATTACTAAAAAAAAGTAAAATGTATAATCATATTTTCACAAATTAAATATAATAATTATTTCTAATTTGATCTCTTTTTATTTGTAAAAGTTTTCCTAAAAAAAATTCTCCTTAAACCTGGGATGTGTATTTAACAAAACGAATATTTGTTCATTAGAACAGCATTTCTCAAAGTGGGTGCCATGGTATACAGGGGTGGGCTCTGACCATGTTAGGACTGTCGCTAAAAAATTAGTATTTTGACATCTAATTTAAAAAAAAAAATCAATAAAAAACAATTCTGACATACCTACTATAAATACAGGGTTGATCTTATCTAATGATAATTTTTCAGAGTAAAACTTAAACAAAAGATTTTGTGAGAACAATTATTTATTAGAATCATCTAAAAATAGTTATCGGCACAACTGTTATTCCATTCTGTGAGCCCTTAGCTCTAATAATTACCACAATACGAGGCCTAAATCCCATGCATACCTTGATTATGTAGAGGAGCAGCACACACTCTCTTCCCCAGACGTGTAGCGATAAAGTAGTTCAAAGGGCTCACGTCTGAAGAGGAGGGCGGCTACATGTTGAGGTCCCAAAAGTCTGGAAAGTTGTATCTCAGCAAGGTCTGTGTCTTAGGGGCGCGATAACACGAGGCTCCGTCTTGAGTGCAAACAAAGTTGTCCTCGAACTTTTCTCTGCCTCAATGTAGCACTTTCTTATTCAAAAGTTCTATGTAAGGATCCGTATTTAGCCATTCCTTCCTCTCCACAAAAATGGGAGGGCAGACTTCGCCTGTGCTGGGTACTTGATTTTTTGTACTGAAGACATGTTTCACTGAAGCAGATACATTGTTTTGCTTATTCAGAGTAGCATCAACTGGATTTTTTTTTCATCAGAAAAAAAACAAAATTTTGGCGGAATTTTTGTCGGCCTTGAGATAATTTAGAATCTTTTGTGCCCTTACAAACCGTCTCAGCTTGCTCAGTTCAGAGATAATAGGTATTTTTTTCCCTTCTGTGATTTTGCACCAATGTTATTCCGGATTAAAAATAATCAAATGTCTACCAATAAATAAGATCAACCCTGTATATTGGCATAAATAAATACAAATCTAAAATTAAGTGGAGAAATCTGTCTCAAGAACATATTGTCCATCGAGTGTCTAAACAATCACCTACCAAGGTCAGCTTGATTGCAGTGCACAAAAAGTAATTTTATCATTTGCCGGGAAAATGCATTTGATTTCAGACTTTTACAAAAACCAATTTTATATCAAATATTATATATTATTCCAAATAAAAAGCCCAGAGAGGCCTGAAAATTTATATAACTAAAATTTTTGATAGGCCACAGCAGATTTTAGAAACAAAATATGAACCCGAAAACGGGGCAGTTTATTACATATTTTCCATAGCTCTACTTAGAACTCACTTTGTTCAAAAATGCAAACCCACAAAAATAAATGACAATGAGTAATGAACATAATATTTTACGAATCATTTGATCTTTCTTATGAATAATATTACTTATTTTAATCCAACCCACAAGAAACTATCTAATTAATGCTGCTTTCAGAATAATAAATCTTGTGCCTTTTTTTTTAATTTTTTTGTTTTACTTAATGATGCACACAAAGTGTCAGTCGTAGTAAAGTTTTTATTTTTGTATTTATTAATAATTCTTTATCTTTAAGAGTTATTAATAAAATTTGATTTTATTAATCTACTATTGTATCTAAGGAAATATATTTGAATGGGTACTAAAATATCATGGAGATAAAAAAAAATGATGTGGAAGAAGAGAATTGAATTAGGATTTTACTTTGTTCTACGATCATTAGTTTGTTAAATATTTGAGGATTTATAAAAAAAAAACACCTTTAATTTGTTATTGACTTTTGTTATGAGTATGTTCCGAAGGATAAATCGAGTAGCCGAGTATATTGCCCAATTTTAGGCAGTTTTAGATTAATCTATAATTGGGCGGCAATGTTGTCAATCATTTCCAATATTTTATATACCTATAAACAAGATTCATTTATCAAAACATTACCATTGCCCGGAGTAATTAGGAATAAGCGAATTTTTTGTTTTTGCTTTAATAATATAAAAGAAGACTCACTTAAGTAATCCTCAGTGGTATTTTCCGTTTTTCATGTGCACAATCACGTGTAACTACTCAATACTTAAATCAATTCATATGTGTTCTGTCCTCAAAAATAATAATAAAAAATATGTTTGGATGTGACCAAAAAAAATAATTAAGTAAGGATTGCTCTATGTCAGCCTGACGAAAGCATAAAGGTATATAATTCCAAAGTCTAGCCGATTTATAATGAAAAATAAACTTAAAAATATCTATATTTGGATTTTGGTAGGTAAATGTTATTGTGATAAGGGAGTCTCGTTTTAGGGAAGTGGTAGCTTTTGTTAAGTATCCAGGTTGAAAAATTATGTGGAGTGTAATAGTATCTTTAATGGCACGTCTATGAAACAGAGTGATGAGGTCAATACTTTTTTTTTTACATGGATAGTTGACGTTATCTCCCAATGAAGGGAAAATGTACACAACCTAATTTGTTTCTTTTTCAGTAACTTAATTAAATAGTTTCTGCAAGGATTCCAGATCTCAGATCCTTAAATTAAGATTGTGTGTACATAAAGTTTGTAAAGTTGACAAAACATCTTTTTCTTGCAAAAAAAAAAGAAAATAAACAAATAGATATAAAATATAGAAACCTTCATACTTAAATGTGTACTTATATTTATCAACACCTGTTTTATTGCTTTTAGGTATATTCCTTTCTTTCTTTGTAAGGAGATAAACAAAACAAAATGAAAGATAAGTGAAAACAAAAATGAATCAATTGTTCTTCAATCTAACTTACAAATGTTGATAGCAAGGGCTCTCAATTTGCGTAAAATTAGGGGTTTCGGGAGGAAAAGGGTGAAACGTATGCCCTTATCTCCCAAATAACTTTTATCAGCCAGAGGACGCCAATTACAAGAGTTAAACATAACACAGATATTACAAATACAATGATTTTTTACTCATATGAATACGACATTGTAATAATCGACGGACTCTATAGAGCAGTGGTTCTTAACCTGTGGGGAATAACTGGTCAGACAGAAGAACCACTGTGACAAAATTTCACAAATGTCGATCTCAACCAATTTTTTCAAAGTTTTAACCAAATTTAAAATCACAACCATTAATAATAAAAACAACATAAATATAAAGTATTGTATAACATGTTTGGATAAAAGTGACAACATTGTTGGGTTATAAATGCGATTCCTCGCAAACTCACTGCTGCCGTGTCTCTCCTTGGTGTGACATGTGGGTAACATAACTCCCATTATTAAGTAAATACTAATACGTGTATATATTCCTATGGTTATCTTATTTCGTGTGTGTATGTTGTGATGATATTGTATGGAAAGGATTAAGATTTACGAAAAAGCGATGCAAGTTCAAGACTGGCCACACTGCAACGGATTTTCAAACGTTGGTGCGAATCAGTGAGACTGCTGTTGGCGTCAGTGATGTTCTCAAGAACGAGCAATCATCAATTTCAACAGACTGCTGGGAGAGTTTCAGCAGTATTTCCGACCTAATGACGGAGTTCACGAGGGATCCCTTCAGCTTTCTAGTTGAAACCCTCCTGAAGGAAGCAAAGGACCAGTTTCTTGACGTGCAAAGGCTGTTTTCGAGGAGAAAATTCCCAAGGCATTTTGGGCCCCTACTCTAGAGCATTGGTTCTTAACCATTGCACCTCAATTACTCAATTCCTGTATCTCAATAGAGCAATTCATTCCCTCTCCTTAACAAGTATTTATAATTGTTGAATGGGATAGTTAGATATATTTTGTGTGTGACTTGTTTTCTTCTTCTAATGCTTTCTCTCCATTTAAAAACTATTTAATAAATGTTTTTAAATTGAAAATAATTCAGAATTACCCCCTTCCCCCCTACCTCCGGTTAAGAACCACTGTTTTAGACGTTCAACCTTCTGTTCGAGACCCATGATCTAATCAATTTCCCATGTGTGAACAAGAAATAGAGCAAGAAGCGTAGAAAGAATAACCTAAGTTATGGATCTACAATAGGGGACATGGAACTACAGTGCATAATATCAATGAATCCATCCTGCCGACAATAAGTACATGAGTTTTTTTGTTAAAACATGAAACTGAATCTTATCACAATACCTAATTAAATATAATTTATACATAAAATTTTCACAATATGATATTAAAGAAAAATATATGGATGTATTGAGATCCAATACCTATAATTGTGGATCTTGTTTTTTTATATATAAAAGTTTGATTTTATATTCTTTTGATCATGAAAAAAAAATATTTTGTAGAACTTCATATTTTTGTAACAAATACAACTTTTCCATTTTTCAATGATAACTTCAGGCATAATAATTAGTTATATACAAACCCACAATATCCTTCCATTTAGACCTACCAATATGCATTATATATTTGGAACAGAATGAATAAAAAGTTTTTATACATCATTTTCAGGATTCAATTAAGGACAAGATATTAACGGTTGATGCTAGAGTGTCAATGATGTCCCCCGACAGAAAATAATGACAAACAAAGCACCTATAACCAATGAGTATAGGAAATAGGAAACGGGAATTAATTTGATATCTTTGACGAAAGTATAATTTCAAATCATTCTTTGAATATAAAAGAAATCACATAAATTTCACAGTATTTATAATTTAGTATATTATTCCGGAATTCAAAAGGACTCCTACCATTAAAAAGTTGGTCTCTATCGAAAGGATAATTTCTTGGGATTTGAGAAACTATATTAATTGAATTCATTTAGTAATAAATATCCCTCTTCTTTCAATCATTTATCCTCATCTTGTGCAAAAATTTCATGACCTCTTGACAAAGTGTATTCCTGCTGAATACGTAACTGTGTTTAAGAGCAATATCAAATAATAAAGTTCGGGATCCTTTCCTTAGAATGTTGCATAATGTAAGGTGTTAATAGCTCTAAATAGAACTATGGAAATTATGAAGACAACTTCTTTGTACAAAACGAGAACAAAGGATTTTTGACTCCTGAAGATTATAATAAATAGATAAATGTGATAAAATTATAAAAGTCCTTATAAGAGCAGAAATAAATATTTGATATCAATGTAGCTTTAGGATCTGTTAAATGTACAGTGTACATAGATAGAGAAATATTATCCCCATTTAGAGATGAACAAAATGGAAATATTTAATACATTGCTTTTTGAAAATACATAGAAATATTCCAATGGGATATTACATATGTAAATACCAAAATGTGTTTTAACTTACGTCTTCAATTTACATTTTTGTTATACAATTTACATATAGTGAAAATATACGATTAAAAAAACATGTGCATGATGATGAAATTTGAAGAGCAGTGTATCTATTTTTCTGATGACGTCATGGGAAATCTTTGTTTGGGTAATTCATAAAAAGTAAAAAATGTGATAATTTAAATATGTTTTTTCCATTGATTATTTATTGATTAGCGCAATATTTAGATTTTTCAATTATACTCTATAGTTTTATTTTTTGTGTTTGGAGTTAAAATGACGTCCTCCTTTATGCTTGGGGGGGACACGTTAATTTTTGATCTTTTTGTTTTTTTAAACATATTGGCACATCATAGTATTTTCAGCTATGTTCCTCATCTTCTGACAATTTCGCTATTTCCTTGTGCCATAGTCTCCTTTTCTCTGCTCACAGTTTTGCCTGTTTTATATGCTATATGCCTTGTGTCCTTTGTGCTCAACTCCCGAAAATGATTTGCTGTCTCTAGATAAAATAGTGTGCTGCGCACTTAACGCACAGAAGGACGGTTCCATTTTCTCTCATTCTCAGCAACTCAAGATATGGGGTATGTTTTTAAGTTGACGGTTATGTAGGGAACATAAAATTTTATTAGGCCGAGTGAAAAAGTAAAAAGGCCCTGGACGTTTGAGCTAGTGATTTTACGATTCCTGAAGTGAGAGAAATACTCTTTTTTAGTTATATGTATCAATATACAGTGATGCACTCGATACGTCCTACCGATATACAAAAATTAAAAAAACAGAAAATGAATAAGGAGAACTATTTAGTTGCTATGACGTTTTATCAAATCAGCTGCAAGTACCCGTATGAACCAGGAATGAAGTAAACTTGGTATATAGAAAAGAAATACAAGGGTCGTTTGAAAAGTGCGTGTAAAATCCGAGAGATGGCATTACTGGTGCGTATCGAGTTTATGTTTAGTTAGTAGCATCTCTTGGAAGAACATACACCAACTTTCAGCCAGATCCGTCTATTTATTTCTGTTTGGCAATCGTTTGAATCGATGAATTGCCCGGAAAGATTATGGCGACTCTGTTTTGGATTCTCAAGGGATAATCCTAATCGACTATCTGGAAAAGGGTAAGACTATTTGAAGTGCATATTATTGATCGTTATTGAATCATTTGAAGACCGACCTGCAAGAAATGAGCCACAAAAAAGTCCTTTTTCATCACGAAAGTGGACCTCATCAAATTTGGTCACAAAATTAATGGAAATCGGATTCGAACACGAGATGCCCACAGCACTAGCAATCTCACGCACCTTCATTCTTCTGTCATCCATCGCCATATCATGGATTTTATCAATGATTTCTGGAGTAGTAACTTCAACAGGGGTATCCAGAACATTCAGCGTCACTTGTGCACCTATGGCCACTCCAAAATTTATGAAACCACTCATAAACTGTTTTAATCGAAGATGCAGAGTCTCGAATATGTTTATTAAGTTTCTTTTTAGTCTCCTGAGGCATTTTTCCTATCATAAAGTAATATTAAATCTACAAACGAAATTCTTTTTCGTCCATTTTTTAAAATCACTCCACTTCCTTGATTCAAACGACTGCTAAACAAAAAGAAATAGACCAATCTGCTTGAAAGTTGCTGTATGTTCTTTCAAGAGATGCGACTAACCAAAAATAACCTCAATACCCCCCCAGTAGTACCATTTCTCGGACTTTTCAAACGAACCCCATATATTCTGGAATTACTCCTACGTCAGTCCTCAATTCTACTTTGAGTCCAACAATGTCTTAGTTATAACTCATGTGTAAACCCTCGTATTTCATAAGCACACAAACGAGTTATTACTTATCACTTCGATGTTTCGTCTTCAAAATTTAAATAATATTCACACCAGCTTTGAAAAATAAAAAAATATGTTCATTTAACAACTAGTAACAGCTGCTCCCACTTTCTAGGACATGTTTTATACACTTCTAAGAATATAGTAAAATAATTACATTTTCTTGCTTTATGTTGAGAGTCCCTTCTACAACAAAATCCCTTTTTATCTTTGATTGAAAGAATCTTAATTAATTAGGATCCATTGTTTCTTATTTTACTAATTTTTTTTTTTTTTTTTTTTTGAGAAAAATAAAGGCTTTATCTTTTTTCTACTAGTTTTTATTTTACTAATTAGATCCTAGAGGACCTGATGGTAAAAACATATGTCATATTAAATTTCATCATTCCTATGGACAAAAAGAACTAATAAATAACATATAAAGAATAAAGTAGTTTCATTTTATATGCATTTATTTGTGTGGATGGGTTCATTGTTTAAAAAGAATAAGGAGGGATCATCATATTGTTGAAATTAGTTTCTTACACTTATATTATAAATTTTTTCTTATGTTCGTCATTAGCTGAACGTTTGTAGATCATGCATAGCCTCCCAATGTGTGGCTATCATTTCTTTGCTAAAAGTTTTGCTCTTTCATACAGGGTGTGACAAGAAAAACTTTTTTGTCATTTAACAAGAAAGTTAAGCAAGTTTTATTTATTAAAAAAGTTTTAATTCTTATTTCATAATGATAGTACATATCAAAGGCTTTGTTTTACATAGCTTTAAAAATCTTATTGGATAGGTGACGTCTCCCATTTTTAATGTTATATTTTAATATTTTTTGTATTTTAATACTCAAGTTTTTTTATGTTTTTATTTTCCTTTTTAATAAACTTTCATACAGAAGATTTAAAGAACTGTTATTATCTAACAAAAACATGCAAAATCAAATTGGAAAAATATATTATTTTATAACTGTGGATGATTAGACCAATATTTTATTGGTGGGTCTGCTCAAGTCTTAAAATTATTGGTTTTTTCGGAATAAATCCAGTTTCCATTAGCTAATTTAAAAAAAAAAAACCTCTTCTAATTTAAATTTATGCATGGTACCGTATTTTATGGCACTAATTTTGGCTCTTAAGAACCATTATTAGCTCTGTTTATAAGTCTTTCTCCATAATTAAAAGTGGTAAAATATACACTTTCTCTTTCATCACAACATTGTTGGTAATTCCATACTCATTACATCCTTTGAACTTTTTTTTATTTTATTTGTGAGGCGTTCTGTTTAATTTATTTTTATATTTACTCATAAAGTTTTTGTGACAATGTATATATGTAAGCCCTTAGGGGACACAGTATGTACACTTGTACACCACTCCATATTAAGTGCATACAGAGAATAATGTCTCAAAATCATATTCACTTACTTAAAAACGTATTTCAATTACTTTAATATGGTTTTAATGGACTGCCTCACTTAACAACGGAGTTTGTTGGATAAACACATACACTCAATGTTTGTATTGTATATATGTTTTAAAAAAAATAATATTTTTATAATCATTTCGGCTATTGTAGTTGTGTTAAGAACCAATAATACTATTATATATATATATAGATATAGATAAATGCATATTTATAGATTTGTATAAAATATGAAATAAAAGGCGGGTGACATTTTTCAATTAAGTGTTTTCTTCTAGTTTTTTTTTTTTCTTAAGCTTGGAATATTTATTTTAATTTTTGAAGAACCAATATCTAAGTATGAAGTATTTACTAGTTCTTTCACTCATGAATGACAAAGAAGTGACACGGAGGATTTGATGGGGAGTTAAAAGCGATGTCTCTGTTGGACACATAGTTGAATTGAGGATCACCATCGGAGCCTATGTCTTTACTAGATATATCATGGCATTTGTGTTTATTTCCAATAATTGCCTGAAGACGAAGTCTAAATCCCTTGTAGACCTTAACTTTGTAGACAAACTCCACCTCTAATGGGATTAAAGTATTCTTTATAAAAAGTATTTGAATTGCTTTCAAAATATGACTATGTAGGACAGAATTAAAGGCGTTCCTGAAGTCCACAGCTATTATTGCCCCAAAAGTTTCCTTCTTATGTAAAATTTCTACAGCAGACTCTACATGTATTGTTATGTCTTAAATATTCCTGCCCTTTAGGAAGCCTTTATTTTCTTTGCCAGTTTGGAGTTCAAAATCGGTTCTATTTTACTGGCAAGAACACCCGAAAGAATGCAATCGCTCTCATTGAGCACCTTCATTGGTCTCCAATGGTTAATATCGGTAGCCCTCTCCTTTTTAGGGATCAGAACTATCCGGCCTCTTGTTATGGATTGCCAAAGTTAAATTAAATTTTATCTTCAGTTCTTTGATAAAAATTTTTATCCATAACCTTGGGCTTTAAAACGTTTCTTTGAATGATATAATTGAATATCAATTTCAATCATTTTATGATCTGATCCAGGATGACGGCGATAGAATGCATTGGTTGTATTTGACCGGATAGAAGAAGAAGCAAGCACTAAACCGATCCGTGAGGAATTCTTCCCACTTCTCCAAGAAAACCTATCCTTTGGGTTAAAAATTATAATCATATCACATAAGTCAAGCTCCAAGATAAGTTTGGTCAATATTTGAAAATTAAGGTAACGAAAATTTGATTTACATATATCAACATTAAGATCACCAATAAACAAGGGAGGATAAAAATTGTTTTTGCAGACGTCGTTAATGATTGCCCGAAAGAAGCAAAGCATTTAATATTCGTTCCATATGCATTGACTAAATAGAAACTGTTAAAATAAGTATCAAATGACAGCCCCCCCAATAGATAATTTATTTACACACTTGGGGTTATAGATAGTCATTTAGAAAACGTAAAGTATTCCCCGATGTGTCCCATCTCCTATGAAAAAGTGATGATAGCTTTTTGGAAATAGAGGAATTCACATCTTGGACGCAGATAATATCCGTTTTTCCATAGAGTAGGGTTTTCATAAGAAAATGTCGAGAAATTTGACTCTTCCACCACTCGTATTCAATCATAGTATTTTACCGATTCGCATATTAATATTTTGATCCCTAAAAATAGGCGGCTTGAAGAAATCCTCGATTTTGGTCTACTTCTTCAAATACATTATTAGTTTACTTGAAAATAAGGTAAAACTAATTCTTTGGAAGCTTATTTGGAGTTTGTTCTTCCTGTGGGGAGACACCAGAATTTGAAGAAGATCTGTTTGAAACCTGACCAGACTTCGTCTTAAATAGTAAAATGAGATCGGGATTTTGTTGTCGTTGATGAGTCTTTTTTATTTTCCTTTGAGTTTTTTCTTCTGTCTTCCTTTTGACTTCACGAAGTTGCTATAATTTCTTCAATTGTATTCGCTGAGGAGGAGTCAATGTTATATTGGCTTAATAAGTTATTTACAAATTTTATACATGCTCACTTGGTGGAATTATTTCCATCTGTAGCAGCAGTACATAGGATTATTTGGAAAGGAACGCCCTCATTTTCTTCCACTCCCACCATTGATGTGGTGCGACAGAACTGTAAAAAGAAGTCTTGATTTAAAAACCTCGTGGAACCGAAACAATTAGAATGGTTAGCCTTATCAATGGGTATTATCTCCTTTCACGATTTGAGAAACGACTCTATGCTCAACTGTGGGAATTTTTTTATCCACTAAAGAGAGCCCCAGAAAATCACATGATGACTATTCCATGGTATTTGAGAATGTCTTTTACATTAAATTATAAGGGGAAGCTGACAAAATCTGCGACGAGTTCTCACAAATATTGTACCTGCCCATATTATGGAAGAAGAGAATCATGGGTTCAATTTCTTAAGTAAAAGATGGAAAGCGATTTACTTTGCAATTTCAAACACCTTCAGGATGTATATTCTTCAATACTCCTTGTAAAGACTGTGGAAAATTGTTTAACATAGTTATTCATACTTTTGAGGACTGTCCTTCACTACATATACTGAAGAAATTTATATTGTATAACATAATAGGAATATGTAATAAATTAGTGACTGCTATTCTTTTATTCGGACTCACTTCAAATATTTCAAGTGCTCCTACAAAAACTCGCGTAATGAAGTTAGCTCCCTCGAGCTGTAGAAGTAGGATAGGAGAGAAGTTGATAGAAAGCGACCCCTTCTCAAATGAATAATTTGGATTCTTATTTTAATAGCTGCGAGATACTCTATTTTCGACATAAAAAATTCTGTATTATTTTAATCTACCGTAGAAATAAACTGAGGAATTAATACGCTATTACCCATATGATTCGACTGATAATATGATGTTTCTTCGCAGTCTAATACGCATCCACAGACAGTTTAAAAATTTTTATACCTCCAATCCTTAAATGTCGTTCTTTTTGTCTCCATCCTACTTTTTTTAGTCGTATAATTTTGATAATTTTTATTCATTTGTTTTCTGTCAGATCATTTTATTAATTTGATTGAGGATTTTTATGAAATGTGATAAACTACTACAGAGTATCTTTATTATCTTTTGACTCACCGAGCTAATTAATTGCAGTATGGACTTTTATTGAAGGATTTAATTATAAACTCAAATGTTTATATATGTAACTTCTCCCAACGAATAAAGTATTTATGTGAAGATACGCCAACAAAATGGATTGATATGATTGAAATATTATAATCAAGAAAATGGATGTAGGTATCTAAACGGTAAGAAATGAAGACACTAGATAAGTTTTGCATGTCTGCAGAATGGTTGACTTATTCTTAATTACAAAAATCCCACCATTAACTAAAAAAGAAACGTTAATAAATTGGGGGAAAGAGATGGAAAAAAGAAAAGAAAAATCTACCTGGGGATCTGTTGAGATTAAGAATTTAATCATCCCAATATATTATTATGATAGATTCAAAAATACTCAATATATTGAACGTGCGTGCTATCTTTCCCCCTTATTTGTTTTTAAGGCTTTATTTTCTATCTTACTATTTCTACCAGAGTTATGATATGAGACCATGTATGAGTATTTATTCAAGTTTTTGGTATTTTTGCCACATTCTCCCATGTTTACACTTGGTATACACAATGTCCAGAGTCCATTTAGCTTGTGTTGCAGTTTTGAAACTGCAACACAAGCTATAATGCGTTCATACGTTGTACATATCCAACATAAAAATGGAGTTTAGTTAAAAAAAAAGTCTAGATAGAATCACCGTAGCTCATGGACAACGCGCTCGGGAGAAATTATTCTCTTGAACTCAATGTCTGTAGGTTTGCGCCCAGGTAATTTCTAGAGAAAGAAATATACTGTATGTATATGGACTTCACACACACAAGATTCCTAGGTTAGTTGGAGTCATTGTATTGCTATAATATTGACTTATACTTAATCAGTACAACTCCATCTAACCAATTAGAGGAACATAAAAAAAACAGTCTTGTGAAGGAATTAAAAGAGTAGTTTGCATTATTTTATTCATTATCATAATGATAATGAATAAAATAAATACATTTAATATTTAAGTCATTCCTTAGAAGATTTTTTTTATTCAATTCTCTCTTTCATTTCAAACTTATTATAGTAATAGACAAAATAACCTTAAGAAAAAAAAAAAAAGGGAAGAAATACGCGTTTCATGTTAGGAGTATTCCTTGGATAAATGCACTATTTCTCTTATGGAGCCCCTTGATTCCACTCTCATTCTTTTTGCCATAATATCATTAATTAGACTATTATAAATAAATATAGTTAAGTATACTTTTGTGCAAAAAAAACAAAAAACAATAGTATTTTGCGTAAATCCTTTAAAGCTTAGCAATTCAATTATAGATATTTGTTTGAACTAAAGCGCAAAATAACAAAAACACAAAAAAAAAAAATGTATACGAAATAATAATGTCAATGCAAAAAGGAAAATAAAGGCTTTACCTGGAGGCATTTAATTAAAAAAATAATTAAAATAATAATTCATTTTACCGAAAAATAATATTTGATTTTCTCAATATATTATAACTACACATATGTAACCGCTTCAGTTTCTTCCTATTTTTAATGTTCTCTCTAACAAGGAATGGTCATATAAAACAATGTTACTTCTCTTAAATGGTCCATACTCTACTTTGCCAAGTTTTATTCGACTTTTTTTAATTCGTTATAGTAGTACATTAGATAATTGAATCATTTTCCTCTCCATCATTTTAGGAGAGTAAGGATTCTCTCAAACTTATGATTAGGAGATATTTGGTAGGTTTTTTATTGTTGACTTTATTTAATCTCCACTAAAACAATGATGGATGACATATTCTTTGAATCTCAATTTACTCATTAAAGCAAAGAATCAGGCAATAGAAATAGTAGAAAACTAATGCAGATTGATGACTGATCAAGAGTTCATTTGCCATAAGAAAATAACATATATATAAAAATATTTTACTTGTGCCAAATCATTTGTACGTTTAAATATAAACCATTTACGGAATATATACGTATAATAATTCTCTTGAAGGCCTGCCCTCCTTTTCAATTAAGTGATGCATTTGATCTTTCGTTCAAGTGTGATAATGTTCTGTAAATAACAAGGCAATGCTTGCTAGTTCTTCAATTACTCATTTATGAGAGGGAACATATAATTACCAACATCCATGGAAGTATTTTTCAAATGAATTACAAAAAACAACAGAAAAGTATCTTTTCATTTCCATATTAAATTATAGTAGTACTTGAATAACTGATCAATAATTTTTAGCATAAAACATAAATATTTTTTTTTTTGTATCAATTCTGCTTTTTGATAAATTTTGATTAAAAAACTTTTGCGCTAACAAACATTTTTTATAAGTTTAAGCTAACTTTCGAATATGAAAAAATGCAACTATCCAAAAATGATTACTTATTTTTTGTGATAAAATTAATTTAGATTGCTCATATTTAATCCTGAAAAAATGCAGTTTGAATCTTTAAAATCCACCATATTTTAAGAGTGTTATTTGAAGCAGAATAAGATCTCATTTTTTTTAAATATTTTTGCTACCAAAGGAACTTATTTGAAGGGTGAATAATTAAGATTTTATTTACAAAAGAGTATTTGATTATAAAATGCTAAGTTCAGTCGCAATATCGATTTGAATTATATTTTAATGACGAAAAAATTAATAACATATTGATAAAATTGTACAAGTTAGAAACAAAAAAATGAGAAGAAGCGTTTAAGCGAGTTAATAATTTACCAGATTTTTGTTAAATTCATAAACTACTATACTTTCTAATTTAAAGAGAGATACTATAACAGCAATTAGACAAACTTAAAATTTGAATAAGTAAATAATAAATTGCTTGAAGCTTGAATAGTCCTTAGAAAGAAAGACCCATTTTTCTTGGATAATTTCCCATTGGATCGTACAGTCTCTCCTTCTGATATAATTTTTGTTCCAGGTATTTCTCCTCAAAAAAATAATTATTATTTTTTTGTGGAAAACCATAGGTACTTTTTACAGTTATCAGTTTTGCTTCGAAGTGAGTAACTCAAATAGTAATCATAAAAAAAATAATTTAAAAAAAAACTTTATTTACAGTCTATTATATTATTTGAAATAATTTAATTGAGTAATTTGATAACAATGGCATAACAGCAAGGATTTACGAGTTCTTTGTAATCTCAAATAAAAAATCCCTTTCAAAAAAATTGAATATCTCAAATGGAAATGAGAGTACAGATATACATTAACAATTAGTTGGTATTAATTTATATGGCTGGTTTGGTAATTATTTCTATAACGTTATTAAATGTACAAATTGGATATTGTACAATCAACTATTAATATAAGTTCCAACTGATACAAATCCGAGTTGGTACACAACATATAACAATAAAATTGTTTTTGTGCTGAAAATTGAATATATTATTAATTTCTAGAATTCATATAAAACTTTAAATATCTTGTTAATTAATTTAGCAAATTTTTTCTCCAGAATAAATATAATAAAATGAATTATTGATTCCTTCAATCTAGAAGGATATTCTATTTCATTATGTGACTATTAGATAAAATTTAGGTATTCAGCGAGTTGATACAATTTTACTAAATTGAGTAATCTTTCTATTCTTTTACAAAATATAACTTTGTAACATTGATTCACCTTGAGATCCATTTAGCGAGTAAAAAATCCTGTATGGATGTTTGAAATATAGATATTTATATACCGATTTTTGATGTTATAAATAACAATGGAGTCATATTAATGAAATCCATGAGACGTTTTGCATGTAACATCGAGTGTGTGTAGCCCTGCCTCAGCCAAGTAGTGCCATAGAGACTAAAATACTCAATGGCTCATCAGACATAACGTCACATTATTATTTTTTTCTCCTACCATGATTAGTATTATTTCATTCTATGAGAGAACATCTGTCATCTTTGTATTGAGTAAGAATGAGGATTTCTTCTAAATTTTTATATAAAGTTTATCTGTTCAATGACGTCTAATAATTCTAGGCAATTCCAAGTACTACTACCACAAGTAATTAAGCTTTACTCAACAAAAAAATTACTTAATAATATACGATATATTAACTTAATATAAATATTAAGCGTAGACACATGGACCTACTGCATTTTCTTGAGCCCTAGATTATACAAACTTGTTTATTACAACTTCAAAGTTTTGACACATTTCAAATTATATTTATACTTAATTTTCATGCTTGCCAAAGTCACGATAACTATTCAGAAAATAAGGTTTCCTTCATTTAAAAAAAAAAAATTACCATATATATTTCCCCTGTGATATAAGGAAAATGAGTTAGACACAGGCTCAATTTTGAAGGAAAAAAAGAAAGATTTCTTATGATGATATGTATGCCTCAACCACATTTATTTTTTAGCTATATATTTGTAGGATATGTACACTCTAAAGTACATATAATATGTACAATATACTATGATGATGGAAAGAACCCTTTTGGATATGTAAAAAAAAAAAAAAATCTTACATACATTAAAATTATTTTTGTCTCTTCAAATTTGAAAAAAATATTAATGTATATTTATAGTTAGTCAAATTTAAAAAGGTTTGTTGTATGCATACATCCATTCATATTGCAATACTCAGTGGGTATAATATTAACCATCCGTCAGGGAAATTCATCTCTACAACTCGGTCAGTGAGCTAGATAGAAAGAACTCCCCCCCCCCAAAAAAAAAAACCGTATTTAATTGCTTGATAAACACAGCTGATCGATTTTAATAATTACGCCATTTAAATTTTCTATCATTTTTTTAACCATTCCATTCGTAAATATTTATTAAAAGGATAAGAACACTTGAATTAACATAAGATATTGAGAAAAAATAAATCCTAGAAATCAAAAAGGAAAAAAACAATAGCTACGACTTTTAAGCCAAACAGTTAATTCATTTCGCTTAACCTCGATATTAACTGAATAATTCTGTAAATAACCCTAAATAAGGCATTATCAAGATAAATGAGTGTTGACCAGGTTTAATGTTTCAAGAGTAAACTGAACAATATTGTATTTTAAACGTAGATTAAAAGGAATATAAACATTTTGATCAATCTTGGGGTATGTAAAATCCTAGGTTACTATTGTAAGGCTAAAAATCTCTTCAAAAATAGGGGAACCTACTATGGTCAACTAAAAACTAATTAAAATAAATAAAAACTAAGTATTAAAACCAAGAAACTATTTGTAGATAAAACAAACATATATATATATATATATGTACTACTTTATGTATTTGTTTTAAAAGAGTCTGTAAGATGAGAACCTTTTCTTACAAGGCCACACGAGATAAAAAAAAAAAAAAAAAGGGAGGGGGAGGAAGAGAGAGAGATAAATTGTAAGAAGTTTGTAAGTGGATACCACTTGATATTTTATAAATGTAGATAAAACTTTGAATCTTAAATTTATTCGACAAATAATTGAAATGAGGAAATAAATATGTAAAACGACTTTCTATCGAAGAGGAGTGAAGTATGAAGTTCTAGAATAGTACATACATTCTAAAAACAACATCAAAAAAGTGGTTAGAGACTCTTAAAGAATAAAAATATATAAAAGCTTTAAGAACCGCTAAGAAAAGGCATTATTTTTCAACACGTAGAATAACACAGAAATACACATTTTTATATCTTTTAAAGCATGCCTTATATCAAAAATAATAGGCTGCTTTCTCGTGATGAGGTTTCTTCTTCATGTGTGGAGACCAACAGATGTCAAGAGTTCCATCTTAACACTTCTTTCTTTACTTTTTTTTCCCACTGTGTTGAATATCAATGATGTCTTAAATAAATATAATTAAATAAAATAAAATAAACTTTCCGGATAGTTCAAGGCACAAACTATGTATTGTGTATACTCCAAAAAAAATGATAATCAGTGAAACCTCTGATTACGTGAAGCTTCATAGTGCATAGAACATTGAACCTCTTTGGATAATGGCAAGACATGATTAGACACTCTTACGAAATGAGCATTTCATTGATTCATTCATCTGATATGTTTTCTATTTCTTGTGACTTGATAATGTCTGAGGGTATAGGTCAATTGAGTTTGTACAAATACTGAGTCTATATTGATCGGTTTTTAATGTAGAGTAATTATCTGACGTAAATGTTGTATGTCAGATAAAAAATGAGCTGAAATGTCACAGGCTTCACCCATATTTGATGCTTTTTTTTTTTTTTAATTCAACCTTCCAAAGACAGCTGTCAGAATTTTAGGACGATCTGTTCTTTAGTTTCTGAGTTATTGCGCTATGTGTGACACTACTTTTGTTATTTACAGAAAAAGGAAAAAATGTTGTGTTTTAATTTCAAACTGCCTATTGATGGGAAAAATTACTGTTCAAGCTAAGCAATGGCTTGAAAAATGTTATGGTGACTCCGTTTCATATAGAGAATAAAAAAAATATCAACGATAATTTAAAAAAAAACAAAAACATTTTTGAACAAAAGAAAACGTGTTTTCTTTATTAAGCCTGCTAAATTTCAGCCCCTAAGTTAAGTAATGCTCCCGGGTCATAAATAGGATTTTTGAGCCGAATGGAAAAATTTAACAAATATATAAGTATAATGTATATAGTTTCATAAATGTTGTAAATATAGGGAGACGAACAGGGGAGGGGGAAGAAAATCCCCCAACCGCTTTCTTCAAATTTTGCCCATGCCCTAGCTACATAAGAGTATTGCAAAACATTTTTTTTTGTTGTTTTTTTTTGGTGGGGGAGGGGGAATAGGGATTACAGACTTTCATTTTGTTAAGAAAATAGTTTGGTGCCCCAGAAAATGTGCAGTGGCTCGTCCCTGCTACACCGACACCTTAAAAAGATATGAGAACAAGTAGTGAAATACTTGGAAAAAATACCTAAGGCAAACAACGCAATGCCCCAAATGCATCAAAGTTCAAAAAATTTAAATGGGAACAAAAAATAAAAAGTTTTAGGATGGAGAAATTTTGTATACAATATTTTCTCAAATAAATAAATATTTGTCGAAACATATATTTCATGGACATAATCTATAATACATCTTTTTTTTGTGTACAAAAAAACACACACAACAGTCAAGTATCCCCAACGAACATTTCTCAATTTGCATTTACATGTTTTATAAAGTAGATTTTTCACATTAATTTTTTCATATATTTACATAATAATATTTTGTTTATATATATGTCAAAATCACAACTTGTCAATCCCTTCAGCAACTACTTTACATACAAAATAACGGAATAAGGACTGACAGGTTATTATAAACATTTCTGGTGTATTTTTTTATTTTTTTTTTGAGAAGACGAGTATTTTTAATCATTTTTTTGTAATTAGATAATAATTAATATTCTATAAATCTGACCTAAAATGAGTGTGAGATTTTTTTGTAGTCGCAAGTCTTTTTTTTTCTTTTCTTTTTTCAACTCCATTATCATTTTTCTTTAATTCTTTTGGAATATAAAGTAATGACTAGTGCGTGTGCTCAAGAAATACAGGTAGTAACAATCATGATTTCTTGGGGAGTTGTAAGAGTACACTTTGCGAAAATAAATCCTGCCTTTTTTTACCATAAAATTAAAATCAACTTCATTAACAACAACATGTAGCTAGTATAAGGAGTATTTTTTTACTTTAATCATACATTATAATGTCAACAATTATATCTCAAAATGTACTCCTTCTGAGGCCACCAGTCGAGACCTAAAGGTCTTTCACACCTTAATAAGGTAGTCATTGGACATGTCAGCCAACTCCCTCTCAACAAAGATATTGAGGGAGTCTGATCTTTCTCTATACAAAGCCCCATATTCTACAGTCTAGTGGCGACCAGTCCAGTGATGAGGAAGCCACAATTTCAGTGGCCAGAAATCAACTCAGAAGTTGGTGCATTCTACAGAGATAAGAATAGGTCCACACCTCCTTAACTGCATTGCTGATAGTCCCTTCACTGACGTTGAAGTCTTTGTCAACGCCTTCTTGTTAATTATGGGTAAGGTTTCAATTTCAAAGACCACACCGCTCAAAAATTATTCAATGACAATCTTCAGCTGCTTTTCGTCTGATCTAATAAAACGTCATGACAGCTAAGCTGCTGTCCTCCCAAAACATTCTTCAAATTGTCAGGATTACCATATCAGTTTTCAATTATTTTTTTTAGCTTAGTCTTAGGTGATATTTACTACAACTCTAAATGTAGTTTTAATGAAGTGGTATTAATGATTTGACTTGAAGCTTCAATTTGATCCTTAATAAATCTGTTACTCTATAATTACGCTATAGAATTAACATTTTTCTTTGTGTCAAAAATAAAAGTACTCATTAAAATAATGTATTTAGAAAGGTTAAATATTAATTTAATTTAATTATTGTGCATGTCTGTTTTTAATAAATAATAATAATTATAACAATTGACGAAAATAAAGCGAGTAATTTAATGTCTGACTGATTTTTATTTTAAGATGTTTTGATGAAGATGAAGAGAGGGAGAGAGGATCTAATAATATCCTAGGGAACGACTAAATATAGCACACATAGTACATAATATAAACATCTAATGAAAGAATAAGAGGGAAAACTAATTAGAACAGAGAAAAAGGATGGAGTCTGAGGGGGGACAAGATCTATAAATTGTGAAAGCAACAGAATGTGGAAGATGAGTCTTCTTTAAGAGTGAGTGAGTTATTTGGTACTGATTAAGGAGGAATTGGTTTTTGGCTCTTATGACGAAGGAGATATGGCTGGAAATTTTAAAACGTCAGTCATGGGTGGTTTTTCAAGGAATGGAATCTGCACAACCAATTTCCATAAAGGAAATTAGCCCTAAAGAAGGATATATTCTAGAAAAATGAAACATCATTTTTTATACGCAGGATAGAATACTTTGCCTCAGAGTCCAATCAACAAGAAGTGATGAGGTATATATCCTTGATCCTCTCAACAGATGCGGAGTACGCAGATTCGTTCTAGATGTCATAGGAGACTATAGGTCTTTCCTTTCCCCCGTCCTCCGGTTTTAAAGATGGGCCTTTCAAACTTTGTCCAACAAACTCTACCTGTTATTTTAGTGAGCCTCTAATTAGTTATTCATGGGCTAAAAGGCGTCATGACTTTTTTCAAAAACAATTCATAAATAAATTTGACAGTCAATTTGTTGATGTTTTATCAATTTTATATACATATTATGAACAGTTTATTACTAGGCTTGTAAAAAATATGATCCGACCGTATATGTATATAAGAAATCGAGAATTATTTATAGTAATCCTGACGATATGAAGAATGTTTTGAAGAACAGCAGCTGAATTCCCATGACGTTTCATTAGATAAGCTGGAAATAGCTATGAGAGGAAAATAATGAAAACAAATACTACTCTGTATCCAACAAGGACATAGGCAGGAATGACACCGATGTCCATCTTCAATTCTACTCCTTGTCCAATAAACACTTCTAATCATTTCCGTTACTTTTCGTCTTTAAAGAAGGCACGTACTTGGAATTAATTAATACTTAGATGTTATCTTTTCAAAAATTAAAAAGCAATGACGGGAGCTTAGAAAATTTATAAAAACAATGCACGGATTGCAAACCACAAAAAATATTACACGAGTTTTATGTCATATTTTCTGCAAAGGGTTGGTGATTTTAAAAGAAAAAAAATTACACACTTTTTTTGATATGCTTGTTTATTTATGAAAGTAAGCACTCAAAGAAAGTTCCTTATTGTTTTTTTTTCTTCTATTGATGTATGTACAAATATCAAGATTATATATTGCCTACAGCAGGTTCTTTTACGTATACACAATATATACTTACTCAACATGCTTCGAAAAAGAGATAAAAAGGAAGAGATGTACTCCCGAACTTCTTCTCCATCCACTTAAAACTCTTTTGGAAATGCCTCAAACGTATATCAAATATGTTATCCCTCCTATTCTTAAGCAATTTGATTAAAGTAACTTTTTATTTATATTTACCATACATTGGTAAAAAAGTAAAATAGGTATTATATAATGAAAGTTATGAAAAGGATCCCTAAAAAGTAAAAGAAAGAATGTAGTATACACTATTATCAGAATTTGTGATGAGTTAACTCAAGAGCAGTCTCAAACAAAAAGAAAGAAAGGTAGAAATACCCAATTTATTGTTTAACATCAATGTATGTCCATATAGGGTCGTTCAAGTACATCCGAACCATCTTTAACTACATCCGGAACAATAAGAAAAACATTAAACTCAGCTATCTTAACTTTAAAGTGAGAGGTTGAACGCCTTCATTATCAAGTACTTGTACAAAGTCTCCCCCGCAGACATGGGGAAATCCTTCAAATCCTTTTGGTTCCTTTATTGATCAATCAGGATACAGTTAAAGTTAGTCAGGATTTACATGAACGACCTTGTACATTTTCATGATCATAATTCTCTCAATTTTAGGCTTTGTTATTCAAATTTATTGAATAAGCTGAGATATGCAAATATATTAACTAAAGTTTAGAGCCTTCATATGATTTATGAGACATAATTTAACTCCGACATTGCCCTATTCAAATAAAATCTTTCTATTTATAATTATTTCATTGTAACGAAGTTTTTTTTTACTACTTTAAGTCCAATTTGCAGCTCCTCTAAATGATTAAAACAAAATAATTTGGGATAAAATGAATAATTCTTCAAAAATACAAATGTAACCTAGACTATATTTTGAGAAAATTAATCATTTCGTGCTTTTGTGTAAAATTACTTTATTGCAAAAAATATTTTTGATTTCCCTTTCCAACAACTAAATACATTAGTATTACATATTATTAATTAAAAGGGATAAGAAAGTAATTTTACGAAATGGAAAAAGAGAAGAGGTGATGATGACATATCTTGATTGTTTCCTCTAAAAAATATATTTAATAATAAAAAGATTCGTTAGTATTCCTATAATTGCAAAAGTAAACAACTAAAACTAATATATAATAATGACAAGTCCATATTATTTCGTATTATGTGTAAATGTAGATTTTTAAAGACCTTTCATTCTCCTATACTCTTCATTAAAAATATACAATGATTGTATTACCAAATAGACCTTTCTTGTAAGCAGTATTTGTTAATAAATCAATCCAAACATACTTTTGCTTGTTATCTCATTAAATGTAATATATATGTTTTAAGTTCAAAAATTAATTATTTAACATATGTATTTATACATTTTTTAAAGTAATTTTTTTAAACCAATCTCCCCTTTAGATCATCTTTGAGTAACAACAATAATATTTCTACATAGGCCCATTTGTATTCAATGACCCAAATTATTGTATGTTTATGGGTACAGATCGCCCAAAACATTACGTTTCGAGGTAAATTTCATTCATATTCAATAATGCAGAATATTCATAAATATTCGCGTAGTTTAAAAAAAAAAGGTTAAACCGAAAAAATGTTTCAACAAAATACTAGCCTCACATTTGTTAGCCGTCTAAAAATTTATCCTCTTCTACGCGTTTGATTACAATAATTTTATTTAACAACTAAAGAACATTTCAACATTTTTTTGCATTTTGATTGGGATTTTGTGTTCCTGATTGTTTTTACCCACAATAAAGATTAAAATGATATTTATAACTCAAACTTTCTGGTTTTTGTGGCCAATTGAGTTGTTTTTATTTTGGACTATATGGGGCATATTTATGTTTCTTGAGGTAAAAACAATCAAGAAGACACAATTTCTATCCAAGGGTAAACACTTCTCGAGTAGGGTAATCATTACTTACTTGACTACAGTCTATTAAACTTACATTTTACCAATTTATGTTGCAAAATGAATCATTTTGGTGGCAAATTTTTGGTCCAAATAGACATTCCTATATTAAAAATAGTTTATAAATGTTTAAAAGTAATCAATTGATTGATTTTTTTTTTTAAATTTAGGTCAAATTGATAAAGAAAATATTATTTTCACCGAGCATGCATTAAAGTAGATAATGTTGGACTTCATCAGACTTTGCCAGACAAATGAGCTTCTGTATAATTTTATAAAAAAAACTTTAAGTGATAATTTGTTCAATATTTTATATAAAACAAATCCTGTTTGTTCAACTTATATAGTTGTATGTACATATGTAATAAATGAAAAAGAGGAAAAGATGATGTAATATCATCATAAATTAGATTAAGAAGCTTGGGGGTTTTGTAAATTATTCATTCATGATTAATAGGTGTTGACAAAGATACCATATGATGATAATTACATCAAAGCAAAATATATTTTTTTCATTATTCTTAATCAAACTCACTTTATTTTTTGCGTGTTCTTTTTTAATTTATTCATATAATTATCTTATTTAACCAGGTAAGTCCTTTTTTATAACTTTATAGTAATTTGTTTAATTTTTTTAAATTCAAATTATGTTACTAGATTTATCAGCATTATTGCACTAATATGGAAGTATTTTAATAATATTTTTTGCCAGCTAAGAAACTCTCTTAGTTCTTATTAGTGTGCTGATCTCCTATACTATGAATACACTTTATCTCCAGATAATCAACAATTGAAGGAAATAAGGTAATGGCTGATTGCCAGCAGTTTTTGTATACCATGATATTTTCAAATAAAAGGTAGAGT
Organism: Lepeophtheirus salmonis; assembly: GCF_016086655.4. Lineage (NCBI taxonomy): Eukaryota > Metazoa > Arthropoda > Copepoda > Siphonostomatoida > Caligidae > Lepeophtheirus > Lepeophtheirus salmonis. Next base: position 24,806,177 of record NC_052143.2, read on the forward strand.
GATACAATAAATATCTCGTTCTGTACACCACAAAGAGTATAATTTTACTCAACACGAATTTAGAGGAAAGACATTTCAATATGAGCTGAAAATTTCAGAAAAGTTATCAGTGAAATACCCAAAATCTTTTTATGTAAAGCAGTATTTCTCAACTGATAGTTCACGACCCAAAAGGGGACATCTTGTACATGGGTATCGGAGGGATGTTACAAAATGTCAATAAACCAATCTTTACAAAATATTTTTTTGTCACACTTAAAAATATCAAGTACATATTTTCTACAACGCCATCAAGAAATTTTATCCACCGGTGAATTTGCCGTGTACCTTTT